>NC_141535.1:121787500-121900000 GCF_021556685.1 Rattus norvegicus
GATTCCCTCGGTGCTAAGGGGAGGAACCTGGTAGAGATCTCCAACTTGGGTTCTGTCTCCTGATATTGGCTGTTGTCTTTGCATCTGCTTCCATGAACCACAGGAGGACTTCCATGTCTCTGAGGACAGTTGGACTAGGCACTAATCTATGAGTATAGCAGAATATCATTCGGAATCATTTCATGATATTTCTCCTACCCTAGAGACTTGCCTCTCATTCCTGGTCATCCAGGCAGTGCCAAGAATGGGCTCCCTCTCATGGCATAGTGTTCAAATTAGACCAGTTATTGGTTGGCCACTCCTATAAGTTCTGCGCAACCATTGTCCCAACTCATTTTACAGGCAGGACAGACTATAGGTCAAAGGTTTTGTGCCTGGGTTGGTGTCCCTGACCCACACCTGGAAGTCCTGCCTGGTTACAAGACACAGCCAGTTCAGGCTCTGGATCCCCCATTAGTAGGAGTCCACACTGTGTCACCTTCATAGATTCCTGGACATTTCCACTGCTCTAGGTTTCTACGTCATCCCCAAATGCCTTCTAATCCAGTCATTTCTCCCTCAATTCTCCCTCTGTTCCCCTTCAACCTGATTCCTCCTGCTCCCATCCCCACCTGCCCCTAGTCTACCCACAAAACCTGTTCTATGTCCCCTTCCCAGGGAGATCTGTGCATTCTCCTTAGAGCCCTCCTTGTTACTTAGCCTCTCTGAGTCTGTGGATTATCTTTGCTTAACAGCTAAGTTCCACTTATAAGTGAGCACACACCATGTTTGTCTTCCTGAGTCTGGGTTAATATACTCAACATGTCTTTTTCTAGTTCTGTACATTTGTCTGAAATTTTCGTGATGTTATTTTTTAATAGCTGAGTAATATCCATTGTGTAAAAGTGTCATGATTTCTTTATTCTTCAGTTGAGGAACATCTAGGCTGTTCCCAGTCTCAGGCTACTATGACCAAGGCTGCTGTGAACACAGTTGAGCACGTGTCCTCGTGGTACAGTGGAGCATCCTTTGACTATAAGCCCGGGAGTGGTGTAGCTGGGTCCTGAGGTAGATCAGCTCCGAATTTTCTAAGAAATTGCCAAATTGATTTCCAAAATGGCTGTACAAGCTTGCCCCCCTGCCAGCAATGGAGGAGTGGTCCCCCTGCTCCACATCCTCATCCACTGTGGTTTTGGTCTCAGCCATTCTGACAGGTGTAAGATAGACTCTCAGAGTCATTTTGATTTGCATTTTCCCGATGGCTAAGGACGTTGAACACTTAAGTGTTTCTCAGCTCTTTGAGATTCCTCTGTTGAGAGTTCTCTGTTTAGATCTGTACCCCATTTTTAAGTTGGATTCTTTGGTTTATTGATGTCGACTCTCTTGATTTCTTTATATAGTTCAGATTGAAGCCTTCTATCAGATGTGGATTTGGGGAAGATCTTTGCCCATTCTGTAGGCTGCCGTTTTGTCCTATTGGCAGTTTTTTTTTTTTTTTTTGGTTCTTTTTTTTTTTTTTTTTTTCTGGAGCTGGGGACCGAACCCAGGGCCTTGCGCTTCCTAGGTAAGAGCTCTACCACTGAGCTAAATCCCCAGTCCCCTATTGGCAGTTTCCTTTGCCTTACAGAAGCTTTTCAGTTTCCGGAAGCACCATTTATTAATCATTGATCTTAGTTAGGCTCCATCTTCTAAAGGGCCCATAGCCTTCTAAAATGGCGCCAGCAGCTAGAGACACAGTGTTAAAGTCAGGGGCCTTTGCAGGACTTTTCAGGTTGAAACCACACTGCTAATGTTGACCTATTCTTTTGTCATTTGTTTGCTTGTTTGTTCTGGTTTTGTGGCTTAGCACAGGCTAGGCAAGAGTGCTATTACTGAGCTCCATTAGAGTCCTAGCACAATCCTGTTTTCGCATTTGGCCTGTGTGGGGGAAGGGTTGACAAAAACCACCTTTGTTTTCATCTCTGTGGGTCACGATTGTCTCTGTCTTCAGGTTCCACAGAAATAGTGATGGGACTAAGTGGCGGATTCCAACAAAATCACACTGTGCTACAGGTCCCACGTGGGAGGCTTATTAAAGGGAGGAGTAAGGGGGCGCAGAGGCTGCCTCTGGGTGCAGGAAGGGGTGCAGCATGGCTTTTCATCAGGACAGTAGCACATGTGCAGAAGGACATGATAGGGGTGACAATGGGAATATGTCACCTCTGGGCAGGGCAGCTAGTGATGATGTGTCTTCTTGTCACCAGGTCCCTCGGGCTGACCATGAAGGTGCCTGAGTGCTAGCAAACAGCATTGAACTTAAAGGTGAGGTTTGGAACCTTACAGCATTTCAGCCATAGGCATGCACACCATGAACCCTGGGCAAGAATGGGATTTTCCAAGGTGTGAGTTGTAGCTATGACCTCTAGCCTTATGACAACCTGCATGTAGAAAGCCCCCCTCCCCCAAATTCCCTGTGATGGGCAGAGGAGAAAGAAGAGTCACAGGGAAGTGACTGGAAGAGCAGAGGCCCCAGGTACAAGGTCTTCGTGTGAGACATCTGCCATTCCCGGGACATAATGGCTTCCAACTTGTGTGGCCTAATGAGCAGGATTTCTAGGAAGCGAGCACCCCAAGGGCAGTGGAAAATCAGGCCCATCAAATCTCCAGTCAGAAGGGAGCTCTGCTAACAATGGGAATTCATTGTTTCCCTTCTTCAAGAATAGGACCGGGTTGTTTGAATGAATGGTGGTTTGTTATTCTTTGATGTTTGACGTATCTCAGGATTACTAGTTATAAGGAACCAAATCTGGCCTCAGGCAAAGAGGGGAAAAAAGAAACAAACAAACAAACAAACAAAAAAAGAGGTAGGAATCCCATGAACCCCAAACTGGATTGATGGTGTGGTGTGCTACCTTAAGCAGCTCTGAGCTCAGCAGGACACACAGCTCGGCATGGCACTGGCTGCTGCTGGCCTCTCAGGTCAGACCAGCGTTATCACTACAATCCAACTATCCCTGTCTGCTGTCTCCTCCCCTCAACCAACTTCCCCATCCTTCACCTCGTCTACCAGTGCCGTCTACCAGGTCACACATTCATCCTGCCTCTTGATGGATGTCTGAATCATCATCATCCAAGGAGGGACAGGACAGTCCTGTGGAGCTCCTGAAGCACCTCAGGGGTGAGGTGCACACCCTCGATACGGTCCTTTGACTGTGGCTCAGCCAGGACTGAGAGGCAAGGTGGTTGTTATTGTCTGCCTGTGTGTTCATCTATCCAAGCTCTGTGGAAAGCTGTATCCTCACTGTGTCTGACTCGGGAAAATTACCCAAGGACCATCTGAGGGAGGGATATGAATTCAGGATGGTGTCTGAAAACCTGCGGATGCTTTTTGGTAACAAGACATCTTCACATTTAAACTTAGAGGTTTGGAAAGAAACCTAGGGAGCAGTGTACAGTCCTTTTCAGCACTGCTGTGTCTGCTCAGAATTGTGGCCCAGTGCTTTGATGGCTACCACAGTCCAAGTCTGACCTGTCCACACAGGCTCAATCCTTGAACCTTGGTGCCTGACTTGTGGTTTCATTTTGAAGGCTGTAGATCCTTTGGGAGATGGGGCCTGGCTCACTGGGAATGGGTTTTAAAAATATATCTGCCCTGGTTCCTAGTTAACCCTTGCTTAGCCAAGGTTTCCATTGCTGCGAAGAGAAACCACGACTAAGGCAACTTTATTATTATTATTATCATTATCATTATCATTATTATTATTATTATTATTATTATTTTGGAGCTGAGGACCGAACCCATGGCCTTGCGCTTTCTAGGCAAGCACTCTACCACTGAGCTAAATCCCCAACTCTAAGGCAACTTTTATAAAGGATAACATTTAATTGGGGTTGGCTTACAGGTTCAGAAGTTCTGTCCACTATCATCAAGGCGGGAATATGGGAGTCTGTAGTCAGACATGGTGCTGAACAGGAATCTGAGAGTTCTACATCTTTTTTTTTTTTTTTATTATATGTAAGTACACTGTAGCTGTCTTAAGATGCACCAGAAGAGGGCATCAGGTCTCATTACAGATGTGAGCCACCATGTGGTGGCTGGGATTTGAACTCTGGACCTCTAGAAGAGCAGTCAGTGCTCTTAACCACTGAGCCATCTTTCCAGCTCCCGAGAGTTCTACATCTTGATCCCAAGTCAGGGAGGAGGAAACTCTCATCTGCAGGCAGCCAGGAAGAGGATTGCTTCCCCACCAGGCAAAGCCTGGGCATAGGACCTCAAAGCCCACCCACACAGTGGCACACTTCCTCCAACAAGGCCACACCTCCTAATGATGCCACTTCTCATGGACCAATCATATTCAAACCACCACAACCCTCATGGGAGTTAAATGTTTACCACACACTCCTGTCTTTACAGATAGCTGCTGCCACCGACTATGGTGGCTTAATTCCTCCTGACACCATGAGCCAAAACAAAGATGCTTCACTCAGATATTTCTGTCCCAGCAGAAAAAAAGTAATAATGTAATGGCCTCATGGCACCCTGCCCCGAAGATAATCTGGATGAACCGGATTCTGAGCGCCAGCACGCAGGACACTTGGTCAATCTGCTTTACCTATAGTTTCCCTTTTAGGCAGGCACAGCAATGAGATATGGTGGAAATGTACGCTTAAGTCAGAATTAGAACGTCATTCCAAGGGACTGGAGAGAGAGAGTTCAACGGCTAAAAGTGCACTCTGATCTTGAAAAGAACTCAAGTTTGTCTCCCAACACCCACTTGGGCCAGCTCATGCCCCACCACCCCAGCTCCAGGGGACTCATAGCCTTCTTCTGGCCTCCATGAGCACCTGCACTCACATAACACACACACACACACACACACACACACACACACACACACACACACACACACACACACACACACACACACACACTTCTAATTAATTAATTAATTAATCAAAACACTTTAAAAGTCATTTCAGAAAAAGTATGAGGCTACTGTGCAGTAAGAAAACATCTCCCTATAGGTTAGACATTGGCATGGAAAATTTCCTTATGGATACAAAGAGGAAGTACACTATATAACCAAAGTCTTAGACTGCTATTTCAGTGTTTAAATTCTAGTAAGGTTTGTTTGCTCACAACATTCACTTACTCCTGTCCCTTGTAACATTTTTTCTAATAGCACAAACACTTATTTACTAACCAAAGAAACCGTCCTTGTTAAACTGGCACTTTGAAATACTTGCATGTAAAATATTTGTGGTGAGGATAATTGATCCCAATAAGGGATGTAGGCAGCAGTGTGGAAGGGCGCGTGCTCACAGCTATTTTCCGCTTCTCTTTGTGATGGGCTTACCTTTTGCTTTCACAGACTCTTTCACGGAACATTGTTCACTCCCCTCTCTCAATTCCCTCGTCGCGGCCCCTTCTTTCCCAACCCGCGCTAGGTGTCCATCCAGTACACGGCTGATCAGCTGAATACAGACCTGCGGTTAGCTACGGGTTCTCCCAGTCCTCACCCCGATCCCGGGGTGAAGTTTCTGCGACGCTAAGTGGTGATAACATCTTATTCCTTCCCGTGTGCATTCTCCGATACCTGGGTGGTTCACGGGCACCATCTCAGTCCAGCAGGTCCATGGTGGCCATGGGGCCAGCAGTATGCGAAGCCAGGGTAGAGTAGTGATCACTGAGGCAGCATGTCCTACCTCCTGATTATCTTCTGGCAGCCTCAGGTTGGCCTACAGTAGTTGCCTATTCTCTACATAAACTTCCTGCCTGGACCACTCAATTCTCTCTACTGTCTCCCCTCCCTCCCTTACATCAATAGCTGTGGAGTAGAGCTATCATTGCACAACTTTTCTTTTCTTTTTTTGTTTTCTTGTCTTTTGTTTCTCTTTGTCTTCTCTCCCCTCCCCTTCTTACTTCCCTCGCTTTCCTCTGAGATATGCACCTCTGGGTTAGGAGCTTGTTTTCATGTTTGTGCCCCAGTGCTTAGAGCACAGAGCCACACATAGAACCTAGCAAGAGAGCAGGTTCACGATGCTCTCATACAGTTTAGTAATGAATTATAAAAGTTTAAAAAGGGGTTGGGGATTTAGCTCAGTGGTAGAGCGCTTGCCTAACAAACGCAAGGCCCTGGGTTCGGTCCCCAGCTCCGAAAAAAAGAAAAAAAAAAAGTTTAAAAAGACATTTAGGAGCCAGAGACAGTGCTCAGCGAATACGGGAACTTATTGCCAAGGCTGACTGACGACTAGAGATAGAGCCCTGGGATCCACACCGCGGAGGGAGTTCCTCTGACCGCCACATGCACTCTGTGTTACATGTACATGAGTGCATGTGCCCACACACATGTAATAAAATAAATTTACCAAAATAACATCTCTTAGTTTGCTAGATATGTATCCATCTGACTTTGATTTCCTGTGAATGTGGGGATTGAGTTATGATATGGCTGAAGGCTTCCTACACCCTCATGCCCTGACACAGAGAATTTGAGGAGTTCATTTTGATACCCTGTCTAACTCCAATCACCGCTAATACTGCTTGACTTACAACAGCCTGACGTATTCAACTTTGACTCCTTGAGCAGGTCAGATGCAGCTGCAAATGTCAGGAGTGTCTCATTACCACCAATCTCCCAACATACTAACTAGCTGGCTGAAGAGACAAACAGTATCTTTCTCTTGGATGGATAGAGTCTCCTTTTTGTTCTAAAGACCACAGTACTGAGGTACCCCTCTATGTTCAAGTCTCCTTATGTAGCTGGTTACATCCAGTCAGGCTCTTCGTGTGCCTGACCAACATAGGTAAACTTAACATTTCTTTTAGGTTTTGCAATGACTGTAGGAAAGGTTTCAACCTTCTGCCATGCATCATTTGAGAAGAGACAGTCAGGTTAGACATGACCCTTTTCCTCCTTTTCCATGGCTACTACCAGCCTGCTACAAAGCCTTCTTTACAACCCAATTGGACTGCCACCATATCTCCACGCTGACTCCAGGTCAGCAGTCTCCTCTTGGTGCAATCCTGCGGTCGGATGAGTGTTCTGGGAAGAGACCCTTGCGCAGGCTAACTCCCTTGTACCATACTAAAATTTCATTGTCTTTGGGATGGAGCCCAAATCCTCACTGTGGCTTTGAAATTCTGATGTAATTTGTCCTTAAGTTACTTACCCAATTTTGACAATTACAACCTTACAAAAGAGAGTTTCCGGTGCCCTCACGCTGCTCCGGCAGAAAGGCTGCAATCCTAAAGTGACCACAGCCTACTAATGAGTTGTCCTTTTCTTTTCCTGTCCTGTAAGTCCTATTTTTTTCTGCAGTGAGGTTCAAAACCTTCTTCCTACAGGAATGCCTTATATTCTACAGTAATATGTAACTCATGCCCTGCTCCATTAGGAAAGGGCATCAGACCTAGACCTGGAATCCTGGATAATTGTGAGTCACCATGTAGGTACCTGGAACTAATCCTGAATCCTCTGGAAGAGCAACCAATGCTCTTAGAACTAATGAATGGGCATCCACATAATAGCTTATAATGACCCGTAGCTCCAAGGCCATGGTGGGCACCAGGCACACACATACATGCACCAGTGCACAGACATATATGCATCCACACATAGTAAATAGGTAAATACATGGATTACTTAATTAATTAATTTTATAATGTGCATATGTGTACAGATGCACAAGTATAAATGTGTGCTTAGGGGTCCTTCCTCGGGAGCTGTCCCCCTGGTTTTACAGAGTCTCTCACTGGCCTGGAGTTTGCCCAGTAGCCTCTGGTGGCTAGTCAGTGAGCCCCGGGATCTGCCTGTCTTTCCTTCTCCAGTGCTAGGATTGCACTTACACACAATGATCAGCATTTTTTTAAGCTGTGGGTTTTGGGGCTTTAACTTGAGTCATCTTGCTTGAAAATCGAGAATATTACTGAACTATTTCTCCAGCCCCTAAAGTCGGAAGTATAAGTCACAGGTCTCCCTTTGATGTACAGGGAAGGAGATTTGAAGTAGTAATTCAGCTAGTGAAGAATAAATCTGAAAGAGAAGTCTGCCATTCTTAGCTGCCTTATCTCCCCACATGTTCTTTCTTGTAAGGGGTGGGGGCGTCCTTAAAGAAAATGAACACTGTGAGATCTGAATCCCAGCTCCCTTCCTGCCCTCCAAGGTACAGCATAAACAAGTCTCTCTCTCTCTCTCTCTCTCTCTCTCTCTCTCTCTCTCTCTCTCTCTCTCTCTCTCTCTGTTTGTGTGTGTGTGTGTGTGTGTGTGTGTGTGTGTGTGTGTGTGATGACAACTTGTTGGTTCTTCCTTCTATAATTATTTTAAAAGATCTTAATAATTACTTTTGAGAGATCTTGGGGATTGAACTTGGATCATCAGATTTGGTGGCAAGCCCCTTTACCTACTTGAACCCTCTCACCCTTCCACAGAAAATATTTGGAACCCTGTGTTTCAAAAGTGCCTTCATTTGTTTTAGTATAATCAAAATAACAATCTGGATCTTGTTATTTTTCTTTTGACATGTTCTTTGGTCTGACAGCCTGTACCTCCGTATCAAGCGATGATATTGGATCTATCAACAAAACGCAACCCAGCCTGATAAGGGAGAAGTGCTTCCAATAGTGAACTGAGTCAGTCCATACAACACCCATATAGAGAGTGTTAGATCTTTCATGACTGTGATGTCAGCCCAATGGACTAGAATTATAAAAGCTTTGGTCTCGGTTAGGTTTCTATCAATGTGATAAAATACCTCCTCACCAAAAGCAACTTGAGGAGGAAAGAGTTTATTTCATTTTGCAGTTCGTGCTCACCCAGGGAGTCAAGGCAGGAACCTGGAGGCAGGAGCTGATGCAGAGGCCTTGGGGGACAGGGTGGGTGCTGCTTGCTGGCTTGCTCTCCATGGTTGCTCAGCCTGCTTTCTCTTATATACTCCAGAACCACATTTCTAGTGATCTGGGCCCGCCCATGTCAATAATAAATCAAGAAAATGCCCCACAAGTTCTGCCTACAGGCACTCTGATGGAGGCATTTTCTCAATTGTTATTTCCTCCTCTTCGGTCAGTCTAGGTTTGAGTCAAGCTGACAATACCCAATCAGGGAGGCTTTGCTTAATATGGTCACTGTGGGAGAAAGTACGTTGTCTGGGAAGTTCTCTTCTTGGCTACATTGTTTCTCTTGTGTTAGTTAAGAGTCGCATGCCACTTTAGTTCCTTTATCTCGATCTCTTAACTTCCTGTGAATGCAGGGTCTCACATAGACTTTTCAAAAAGCCATTTGTATAGACAGATGGATATTTTGTAAATTTACTGAAGGCTAACACCTCCAAGTCATATGATAATCTGTTAAAAAAAAGTATAAACCACTTTTTTTTATCTTTATTAACTTGAGTATTTCTTATTTACATTTCGATTGTTATGCCCCTTCCCTGTTTCCGGGCCAACATCCCCCTAGCCCCTCCCCCTCCCCTTCTATCTGGGCTTCCCCTCCCCATCCTCCCCCCACTACCACCCTCCCCCCAACAATCACGTTCACTGGGGGTTCAGTCTTGGCAGGACCAAGGGCCTCCCCTTCCACTGGTCGCTTACTAGGCTATTCATTGCTACTTATGAGGTTGCAGTCCAGGGTCAGTCCATGTATAGTCTTTAGGTAGTGGCTTAGTCCCTGGAAGCTGTGGTTGCTTGGCATTGTTGTACATATGGGGTCTCTAACCCCTTCAAGCTCTTCCAGTCCTTTCTCTGATTCCTTCAACCGGGGTCCCGTTCTCAGTTCAGTGGTTTGCTGCTGGCATTCGCCTATGTATTTGCTGTATTCTGGCTGTGTCTCTCATGAGAGATCGACATCCGATAAATCACTTTTTTGTCAAAACCAAAGTCCTAGCTTTCAGCTCGTTCCATCTTCACTGACGTTTGAAATGACTTGTTTCCAACAATAGGTGGCGCTTCAAGGAGTTTCTGTCCATTGAAACGTACCTCCCACTGACCTTTCCTGTCAGTTTAAGCCACACAAAATAGTCCTGGTTCTAAAATACTTCCACAATTGATGGACTGTAACTACTACTACCCTGATATTTGTTATGGAGGACCAAGGTTAACATTCTGAGAAGTCATCAAAGTCAGCAACAAACTATGAAAACAAGTAGAAGCAGCTTCAGGCTCTTAAATATGTATATTTATTTTCGACTTTGAAAGTTACTCAATTTATTTTTAAATATATGTTTTCTTTTTAAACTCTTAATTATGAGTTTAAAATTTTCATAGTAAGGATTCACAATTTTCTAGCTTTATTTTAAATCCTATGTTTATATGTTTCTCTGTTAGTGCTGGTGGCCAGGGAGCTGGAGTTACACATGGTTGTGAACCTCCCAGCACCTGTGCTAGGAATCAAACCTGGGTCCCCTGGAAGGAGAATAAGTGCAAGTAATCACTGGGCTGTCTCCTCAGCCCCTGTGGGAATTTTTAAATGTTTACAATGTTCTTGGTCTTAACTGAAAGTAAAAGTTAATCACTAAAAGCCTCCAGATAAATGTTAAAGTTACATGTCCCAACCTGAATTTAGAGGACAACTGTTGCAAAAATCCCCATCATGATACACATGTATACATGTGCAAGTGTGCAAACACACACACACACACACACACACACACACACTTTTATGTGTGAATATGGCAAAGTGATCTGTCAAACCTAAGAGTTTGTCCTAGAATAAAAATGAAACCCAGTTACCCTGAAAGAAGTTATCGGGCAGCTGGGTGGTGATGGCTCATACCATTAATCTCAGCACCTGGGAGTTGGAGGTAGGTGGACCTCTGTGAGTCTGAGACCAGCTTGGTCTACATAGTGAGTTCCAGGACAGCCAGGGAGACACAGAGAAACCCATCTTGAAAAATAAACAAACAAAAGTTATAAGGCAAATTAAGTGTATTATTTAGGGCTGAAACTCCAGAAAAGAGGGTCTTCACAGTTCTTCTTTATACAGTATTTGGACACAACACCAACCAATTATTTACATACCTTTTCCCAACTCCCAAAGCACTTGTATCTGCTTGACTTCCTCTAGAGCATCTGGAGTCAGAGGCGTCAGAAGGCTACAGTGTTGCTGTGAGTGCCAGGAAAAACCAAAGGTCACTAAGCTACATGTGGCAGCTTCTGGACTTCTTTTTGTGTGTTCTTCATTGGGCTTGCTTGAAAACACAGTGTTCTCCCTACCTGTAATACGAACAGAGGGCTTATGAAGAAGCAGGGCACATTAAAAAGATGAGACCATAACGCAGAAGGAGGATACAGTTGAAACTCAGTCCTTAGAGGCTTGTATGTGATCAGTTATTATAGAACATCTAAAATGTTGTTGTTACTGGGATTACTTTAAAGGCCTGGACAATTATGCAGTAAGGAAACTAAGTATACATTATTAAACTTCTTGTGACTTTCCTATGCTTTCTCTTTTCGGTGTTAAGCATTCTTAAATGACATGTCTATAGTTACCCACAACATGCTGCTACCTTTTTATAAATGTCTATAGTTACCTTTTCATAGCTAAAGAGCAAAACTGTAATTTCTGACAGTGACTTCATTTGGAAACCACCATTAAAATTGACAAGCCCTAGGAAGTGTCTACGGTTATTTCGTTTTAGTAAAAACAGAATCGGTTTTCTTACAGTTCTATTTTGGAGGCCATATAGTTTCAGGTTTAAACCTGACGAGGTTCTTATGCACATCCGTAACGATGAAAATGGTAGGAAGTGTTCAGATTAGCAGTCGTTGTTGCCTAAAGGACCTTTTGCTCCTTGTTTCAAAAGTCAGATGTACAGAGTGATGCTCCATTTACTTCTCTACGAAAATGATGAGCAAACCAGGGTGAGGGGAGCAGGATTTTATGTGCTATTGGATAGGCAAGAAATGCCTGTTTGGTACTGAGGCAGAGATGCTTCCTTGTGTGAACTTAAGGCTCTAGACAGTGACAGTCTGAGGCAGTTTGTGTGAACACCTGTCACTCCGAGACACCTGCATATAAGGAGAGAGGCTCCAACTCAACCAAATCACTGGAAACCAAGTACTTAGGGGGGTGGAGTCTGTAAAACATTCAGAGTCCTTTACTCAGGGCAGGACTTCATGGCTTCTACTTACAGAATGTAAAAACCATGAAGAATAAAGGGCAAGAACTATGCTTCTGGAAATGAGGGACATGTTTCTGGAAACCTTACAGAATAGGTTAGCCTATTTCGGTCTTCTACAAAGATCGTTCATAAAAGGAAACGGAAACTAACATGGCCCATCCTTGCAGCTTTTCTGAGGACGTTCAAGAATACAGTGATGACTGCCCTAAAAGGAAAGGAAAGAAGTTAATTTCCATTACTGGCTCCTTATGGATGGATTCAAGTCCACTAAAGCGTCAACTGGGATGTTTTGGTTTCAACTTTGTTTCTCAACAGCATGCAAAGTTATGAATGATAATATAGTTAATATATTTCACAATTACTAATGTAACTTATCGTGACATCACAGAAATACTAGGTGATTTAGAAAGTATTGCTTGTCAGCCTGGAAGCAGACACACAATGGCTCTGATGTTTTTATTAGGCCAAATAAATAAATCAACAAGTCTTTGAGTACTTTAATTTCTTTTAAGTCACTCACACTTCTGAAGCATTTGCCAGTCAAGTTTTTCACTTTATTCTCTTTCAACAAAAGAGATGGATAATTGTGTTTTCTCATGAAACTGAAGAATGTGTTGGGCTTCCCTTCCCACTGGGCTCTATTTAGACAGATCTTATATAGGGAACTGACACTGGCCCTTATATCTTTTACAAAAATGTTTCCTATTCCATTTGTTCATTTCTAGACTAGACTCACTGCGATTGAGTTTACTAAATAAAACGCAAGGTCTGTTTTAAGCTAAAAATGCATAGTTTCCCTTGTGTCTCATGGCTGCAGGCAATTAAAAAGGCGAAGCTGACTTCGTTAAATGTTTTCCAGTTCAAGGTTACTGGATCCTAACCTAGTAATATGTGATCTCAAGAAACACAAAATGTAGGCATTTAAGCAGAATCAAATGTGGTGTGTAATATATTCGATTTTGAAATAGAGCATAACCTTTGAAGGTAGTAGTTTTGACAAAATTTTATGGATTATTAAAATTTTTAAAACTTAAGAAATTTGTTTTAGCCTGTCTCTGGCTGAAATACTCTGAAATGTAAATAGGAATCCTTGAAATTATATTTTATAATTAAAACTATCCATGAGCTCCTCCTCATCTTATCACACTGGAGAACAGACCTCTGGCCCCAGGTTTGTGCGAACAGCTGGGGAGAGCCAGATAAAATATTCTGATGTGATACTGTATTTCTGACTTGACACTTCCAATACACACACACACACACACACACACACACAGAGAGAGAGAGAGAGAGAGAGAGAGAGAGAGAGAGAGAGAGAGATCTACTGCAGAAACTTCCTTAGGCTGCTACATCTGTGAAAATAGACAAGATAGAAAAGCCCCACCAACTTTACACTTGAAAACATGTCCTTAACACATCCCCTTCCATGAAGGGTGAACAGGCAGCTTCTTGGCTTTTACTACATTTTGTTGCCTTCTAGTGCACTTTCTTGCGGCTGCTGTTCTGTGTAGGGAGTGCCTGGGTTCCTTGCATGTAATCCCACGCATAATTGTGAACACTAAAAAACATTCAAAAGCTTGGAAATGCAGTATGCCAATGGTCATAAAAATGTTTATCAAAATCCACTGCAATTGTTAAGACTTTAAAAAATTACTTTGAACCCAAACTATCCAAACTCCCGTTCACAGGTGATTTAGATCATGGAGTTCTGTTGTTGATCAAATACTGTTCCTGATAAAAATTCCCTGGAAAATTATTTTCCACTAACAATTTTTGAGGCCTTAGGTTATCTTTAAGATAAGCTTCGTGGAACTTTTAATTTCACATACATTCCTTTTCACTGCATCCTGAGCTATATCGTCCCCAGAATACATGTCCAAATTCCTTAGTTTGTAAAGAAGCGAAAAGCATTCCCTGGCTTACTAAAGTCCCCCACCCCGTGACAGACATGTGACAAAAGTTAAAACTTCCTGATGAGTTATGCTTATTTTACTAGATTAAAAATGTATTGGTGTTTTTGACAAAATTATACAAACATTACAAAACAGGAAGGAATTGGGTTCCCCCTCCCCCATGTAATTTTAGGGATCAAATCACAAACTAAATGAAGCAATCACTAAAACCCCACAGCAGGAATTTCCACTCTTCAGTGTGTAATTATATTGCATTTGCAGAAGTGACTGTCCTTTCTGGAACTTTCATATTTCGCATGATCTGTACTTCACACATTTTCCCTCTGTCTGGGGGCACGGTGGCATGGTGTACACGTTTTTTCCGTTGTTGTTGCTGTTTGCTTGTTTTTGCTTTTTAAATGTTCTTCACAACTCTTTTTAACTCAATTCTAAGGGTGAATCCACCAGTCCCCTTAAATCGGAGGCTGACAGCTCAAGACTG
Source organism: Rattus norvegicus (assembly GCF_021556685.1). Classification (NCBI taxonomy): domain Eukaryota; kingdom Metazoa; phylum Chordata; class Mammalia; order Rodentia; family Muridae; genus Rattus; species Rattus norvegicus. Next base: position 121,801,970 of record NC_141535.1, read on the forward strand.
ACAGGGCCCCTGAAACACCGGGTACTCCCCTGTTGCGCTTGCAGGATTTCTGCAGGCAATCAACTTTTTAAGAGCGTCCTCGAGTCCACATCCACGATCGCTAAAATCCTGCTCCGGGTTTTCGCGCAGCCCGCGTGATTGACACATGATATCACCGGGGGCGGGTCCCGGCGTGGAGGTGGAGGTGGCGGCGACGCTGAAATGCTGCGGAGCCCGCGCGCGAGTGCTCAGCACGCAGGGGTTTGCGGCGGCCCCGCAGCCAGAGCTCTGCGGGCTGAGGAGCTGCTGTGGGCGGCGTGCATGTGCCGGGAAGGCCGGCCCCAGGCTCTGCACTAGGTAAGAGCCTTCCCCTCCCGCCGAGGACCTGGCGAGATCAGGTGAGAATGGTGCTTTATTTTATTTTATTTTCTTGGAACTGGACGTTTTCTGAGCTGGCTCTAGCTCTGTGCCCGGCGCTCTACGGTCGGCCCTGAAGCGAGTTCCGTAGCCGGGCAGCGAGTTCCGTGTGTGCGAACGCGGGCTGGCACCGCCGCGCACCCGCGTGTCTGTGCGCATTGTTGGCGACCGACCCGCCGGGCGCTCGTGCCAGACCTGACTTTCCCCGTCCCTGCGTGCGGGCTTGCCTCTCGCAGACGCGTCGTTGGGACGCGCTTTTGACTGCGGGGCGTTCCGTGGGGGCAAAACGTGCACGGCCGCGTGTGTCCGGAGCTCGTGGCTGTCTACCACGGCGAGCAGGACAGCGTCCCGGGCTGGCGAGGGACTCACGTGTTTCTGTCTCTGCTCGTCTGCAGCCGGCGTGGCGACTGCGGGGACGCGGACCTGCGGGAACCCGAGAGCCCGGGACGACGCCGGGCCGCGCGCCTGACGACCGGGACGGGACGGTGCTGTGGAGCGGGCGCCGCGCGCACCCGGCGGATGTCCCCGAGCCGCCCTCGGCCGCCGCCAACCGCGGAGAAGCGCCCCTGCCCGGGGGCCGCTGAGGCCGCAGCGCGGGCCATGCGCGCCCGGCCGCCCCGCCGCGCTTGATGCGGCGCGCGCTTCGCCCGCTCCGCGCCCCCGGCCGGCGCCGTGGAGGCCGAGGTGAGTGCGGGCGGCAGGTGCGGGCCGGGGCGGGCCGGGCGGTCCTGGCGGTCTTCGCGCAGCCCGTGCCAAGCGCGCGGCACCCGATGGCGCTGGGGATCCAGCGCCAGCCTGTGCTCGGAGCGCAGTGCCGCGGGACGCGGGGAGAGGGCGCTGCCTCCTCCCGCCCGCGAGCTGTTTTCATTCATAACTTTCCCCCGCCGGACCTGCCGCGGCTGGGTGCCCCTGAGGTCTCGGCTTGGGGCCCAAGCGCCGGGCGGTGCTACCCACAGTGCTGTCCGCGCGCGCGCTCCGGCTTAGCTCTGGGCGGTTGCGGGGCGCCTAAGTGCTCCGCCTGAGCGAACTTGCTTGGGAATGCCCTGTAAAAATGCGAATGAAAGCTGTGCCTAGGGGTTTCATAGCTCAAACAAGCCGTTCCCACGTCTTCCTTTCTTGTGGATGAGGCTTGGCACATTTAAAGTCTTCGTTATGGAGTTTTAAATTTTTAAAAAATAGATAAGGCACAGAACGATGGGCAGGTTTCCGGTATCGTTTAGGAGTTCGGCACTAAAACTTGCTATGGATGTGTTTCTCGTGTGCAGAGAAGGTAGTTATAAGCTAGAGGGGCCTCCAAAAAGCTAACACATTTGTAGTCTAGGGGCATTTGTTAGTAAAGTGACTTATTCCTTAAGACTTTTTGTTTTGTTTTTGTTTTCCTTTGGATACCAGGAAAGTGCAGAGGGTTCCTTCTTGAATTAAGGTGCATCAATCTATCTGTAAGTTCGGAAGGCATTTGTGTGAAAAATATTCCAGAAACCTATCGCCCAGAAACGGAAAGAATTTGGTCTTTTTTTTAGGAAGAATACGTTATAAGTAGGGAGTTATTTCTTCTTGACATGGAAACGTGTTTGTTGTATCAGTGTATCAGTATTTATTTTACTACAAAAAGCCGGTCTGTTCAGGGCTTATGAAAATCAAGGCCTGTCATGCAGGTAAATGAAAGGAAATACATATATTGTAAAAAAGACCAGGGTTCCTCTCCCCGCTTTAAAGGGCTGACACTGTGCATAACTTACCCTTGTTGTGTGGCGGGTGAGCCTTTAACGCCACACCGTAAGGGTTGCGTACGTGTGCCAGAGCATTCCTCGTTCTTTGTAGCTTCTTTTGCCCATCTCACAGATGTGTGTGGTGAGCTAGCCTCAGACCCTGACTTCTGCTGAAAGTGACCTTTGGAGATTCCGAGTGAGCTTGGAGCAGCCAGTGTTTTGGAAATTGGCCTTGATTAATTTTCTCATTAATCTGAAGCTCGTAACAGCATATAAACGGCCAAGAGGCCACAGCACTAAAACCATTCTTAATCTTCTAAAAAGTAGCTGACATTTTCCCTACGTGAACTGCCAGTGAACTGATCGTGAACTCTGAGAACAGTTCCAAAGCGCACACTGAGTGCTGCCTTCGAAGGCATATTTCATCTTAATTATTTGTTAGGTTTGCAAACAGGAAGACATGACTTCCTCTGCTTTTCAGAAGCTGGAGAGCAACTTCTAATTTTTAAGGCATGAGGTCTTTGCTTTCTTCCTGTGATACGGTCCTCTACAATCTTTTCTGGGAGTTGGACTCTGGCCAGGATTCTGCATCATTGGAATCAGCCGACGAAGGAGATCTTTACCATGTGGCTTGGGAAATTTGTTTCTTGACAGAAGCCCTTTCCCCCTCCCCCCCAAAAAAAAACCGCTTTCTGCCGCTTATTTTCTCTTTCACTCTTCTTTAGGATTTCAGATGCATGGCAGATTTCCGCTGACTGCTGGAATTGGAGATCACTCCACATGGATTCCCCAAGTCAGCATGACAGCCACACTTCACTAGTGGTGATTCAGCCACCGGCTGTGGAAGGCCGGCAGAGGTTAGACTATGACAGGGACACCCAGCCTGCCACGATTCTGTCCCTAGACCAGATCAAAGCCATCAGAGGCAGCAATGAATACACAGAGGGACCTTCGGTAGCGAGAAGACCGGCTCCTCGAACTGCACCAAGACCCGAAAAGCAGGAAAGGACTCATGAAATCATACCAGCCAATGTGAATAGCAGCTACGTGCACCGACCTGCCGGCCACTCGGGCAATGCCAGAGGCTCGGTGCTGAGCAGGTCCACCAGCACCGGAAGCGCAGCCAGCTCAGGGAGCAGCAGCAGTGTGTCTTCTGAGCAGGGCCTGTTGGGAAGATCTCCGCCCACCAGGCCCATCCCAGGTCATAGGTCAGATAGGGTCATCCGAACCCAGCCCAAGCAGCTGCTTGTGGATGACTTGAAGGCCTCCTTGAAAGAGGACCCCACCCAACACAAGTTCATCTGCGAACAGTGTGGCAAGTGCAAATGTGGAGAGTGTACAGCCCCCCGGGCTCTGCCTTCCTGTCTGGCCTGTGATCGGCAGTGCCTCTGCTCCGCGGAGAGCATGGTGGAGTACGGGACCTGCATGTGCCTGGTCAAGGGTATTTTTTACCACTGCTCCAATGATGACGATGGGGGCTCTTACTCGGATAACCCGTGCTCCTGTTCACAGTCCCACTGCTGCTCCAGATACCTGTGCATGGGAGCCCTGTCCTTGTGCCTACCCTGCTTGCTCTGCTACCCTCCTGCCAAGGGCTGCCTGAAGCTGTGCAGGGGCTGTTATGACTGGACCCACCGCCCTGGCTGCAGGTGTAGAAACTCCAACACTGTCTATTGTAAGCTGGAGAGCTGCCCCTCAAGGGCTCAAGGCAAGCCGTCATGACTTCTGGAGGTGGGTTGGACCTCCGGAATGTCTAGCTTCCAAACTTTGGCTGTTGAGAAGCGTGGTATTAGAGGCAGATTTTCTTCTTTAGTCTCTCCTGTCTTGGATGATCCTCAGTAGGAGTGGACTGTGAAACTGTGTCCAGCCTGGTCCCATCCCACCTCGAGGGTTCTGGGAGCTGGGAGTGCCTGTGGGCTGTGTCAGCTTTCCAGCTGCATCTGTGAAGATGTGCGCTTGCCCAGACTTGGCCGAGAGTTGTTTGGGGTCTGGTACTGTGGGATCATGGATTTAGTTTGGTTTATAAAAAAAGTAACCATGTAAGTGCTTAAATAAGCTATATATTAATCTGCCTCTGATGAGAGCTATCTTAGCGTCCTACTCCTAGCCGGATGGGAGGTTCTACTCCTTAGAACACAGTTTTCTTGGCATCTACTCACTGCCTTGTCCTTACAGCCCTCCGCAATCTCCCCACAATGCACTGTGCAGATGGGTCATCCCCGCACACAGCTCTGGATTCACTGTGCGGTGTTGGTCTTCACATCAGAGATGATGTTGGCAACCCTCCTTTCTCCTCCTCCAGCACCCAGTATCCGTGAAGGCCTTCCCTTCGCACCCCCCACTTCACTGAGGGGGCGCTTGGACACCGTAGTTGACATTCCTATCTGATCTGCCCCGGTGTCTCAGCCGCAGCTCCCTAAGGTGCCTTTGGCTCCTGGCTGGCCTTTTGACTCTTTAACAGCTGAGCACTTCCAACCCTTCCTGTGTTTTCATTGCCTTAACCACAAATTGTGGTGCTTTTTGTATATTTTATGTATAAAACACAAAGTTGAATCCTGGCTATTTTTAAGACAAAAGTCTGTTAAACTTTTTTTTATTGTAAAGAATATTTATTATGCGAATCTCTATTATTTTATGATATTTATTGCAAAAGACTGTTGAAATGTACTCATGTCTGAATATAACATATCACTACTTCAAGAAAAACAAGGTGACTCAAAGACAGTACACAAAGTACATATATGTTAACTACAATGCAGAAAATATATTAATTAATGAAACCATCTCTCGATTGCATCTTTCTTTTATTTTAAACCTGTACTTCTGTTGGAGTTTTAAGTTATGAAGTGCAGGCATGGGTGCCCTCGGGTTTTAGCCAGTACTTTTTGGAAAGTATTCAGAGTCTCGTGGTCTACAACTCTCATCAGACACCTGAGTGGGTCACTTTGTAAAGTGAGTTTTTTTTTAAATAAGTCTCCCCATTTTATTTAGTTAAGTATGAGTTTTGTTCATATCGCAGTTCCTTGAAATGCTAATTTTTTTTAAGAGTGTTTATTTTAACTCCGGTTGTTCAGAGGTTAGCGTTCAACTGCGTGACTTTAATGATTTAGTAATGTAAACATACTTTAACAAATGTTTTCATAATTAGGATGTGCCAAAGAAAGAACTCCTGTAAGAGCTGTTCTGGAACCTTCTGTGGTGGCCTTGCTGCCTCTTCAGAGAGCCTGGAGCTTCATGTGGGGAAACACAATATCTTGATGCCTTACGGTTGGGTATGGGAAAGCAGCTAAGGGCCTAGAATCGTGAGGTGCAGTAGCTGTCTGCGTCCCATGTTTGTTTGAGGACCTCAGTCTCACCAGGTCACTGCCCTGGTCTGCATTACAGAGGAGGGTGGTGGTCATTCAAACCCAGGGCATCAGAAGCTGCCCGACTTCCTGTCATGTGGTTTCTTGTGTCTTCTTCATATCTAAGCTGCACGTTTTTATGAGTCAAGGTGTAATGGGGAGAAACTAAAGATGCTGGTTGGCATCATGACATTTTGTAGTTTAAATATTTTCTCAGCTCGGCCCCTAGGGGAGATTTTAAATGAATATTCGTGCTCAAAGCTACTTTGAAATCTGTAGTATTTCAAAATACGGACATGGATATTTCTTTCACCCGTGCCTTGGTATTTAGTACTTGCCTGAGAGCTGGCACTTTACTGAAGGATCTTAGCAGCAAGCTGCTCCAAGCTCTGGCCTTTTAGGTCTCTCCATAGACACCGTGTAGTTAAGAGCTGGTGTGACTCCATCATGAGTTGTAGTAACCGGGCTAAGAAGCATGGGGTTAGTCTAAAGCAGTTGAGGCCTTTTAGGAGAAAGTGTGCTATGGTGTTTTGGTGCCAGTTGGATGCTGTTGTGTTTTAGCACCAGCTGAGTTCTGTAGTGTTTTAGCACCAGCTGTATGCAGTAGTGTTTTAGCACCAGCTGGATGCTGTAGTGTTTTAGCACCAGCTGGATGCTGTAGTGTTTTAGCACCAGCTGGATGCTGTAGTGTTTTAGCACCAGCTGGATGCTGTAGTGTTTTAGCACCAGCTGGATGCTGGCAGAGCTTGTCGCCTGTCTGGTGTCAAGATAGCGCCTCTTTGCTTTCCGGTTGAGTCAGTCAGCTCAGAAGTGGCTTACATTAGCAGCCGGGGCCCTCTGACAAGCCTGTCAGATGGCAAAGTATAGATCTGACTCCTCATTCGGACAACCTCCTGTGTGATGCTCTCTCTTGGTAAGTTCTGGTGGCCTAGGCTTCTGAACCTGAGTAATCCTGACCACTGCTTAATACTGCTGATGGTGAAGGGCACACAGGGCACACATAAGCTTTTCATTCTCAAACTTGCCATTCTGCTTCAGCTGGAGCCCATGACTGGATACCTTTCAAACAAACAAACAAACAAACAAACAAACAAACAAACAAACGTGTAGCTCAGGCCAGCCCTGAGCTTTCAGTTCTGCCTCAGACCTAGAGTGCTAGAGTCACAGATGTGTCAATAACTCATGGTGCTCACTAGGTAAGGAGAGATGGCTCGTTTCTGGTGTGTTCTAATTCTTGAAGACGTATGCTTGCTTAGGTAAGTTAATTGTGAGTCGAAGCCATGTGGGATTTCTGAATTGAGTGATCTCCTGTACAAAGCTTATAAGACAACCCAGCAGCTAGGGGCAGTGTCCAAAGTAGACAAGTGCTGTTCTGTGAGCCTAAGGTGAGTCTGTAAATATAGTCCGTGTCATGGAACATTCTGGTTGTTTCTTAAAAACAGTGGTCTTTAATGGGAAAGGGAATGAATTAAAAACTGATCACCCAGTTTTGTTTATTTTGTTTTTAAGCCTGATTTGGAGTTGAACACAGTCTCAGTTGAGAAAAACTGTTTTCTGAGCACAGTGGGGGAAAATATTTACCAAGAAACATTAAAGCAAGAGGCTTTATTTTATTTTGAAATGATGTTTTCTTAAATCTTCAAAAAAAATTAAGTGATGAAGTTTGTGGCAGGACTTATATAAAACTGTAGAGAAGTCAGAAGTGTCCAGGTCGGTTTTCCCTCAGCCTCCCAATCCCTGCTGTGCTTCTTTTTGATTTTTAGGTGCATAAGGGTTTTTAAGCATCTTATAAATTCTTCTTTTGTTTAAAAGATGGTTGACTTGTTCCTCATCATCACTAACTCACTGATTATACAACTAAAATGCTCGTAAATGTTCCTGGCACTCCCTGTCATTGGCTCTGATTGATCGCTGAGCCTCTTGCTGTGCTGCCTATGAACGCAGGATGTTAGAGCCACCTGCAGACTACAATGTATACTTCTTACTCTGTGTTGGCAGGGTCAGGGGACAGCCGTGACACAGTGCACAGGTGGAGGGGACAGCTATGACACAGTGCACAGGTGGAGGGGACAGCCACACCACAGTGTACATGGAGGGGACAGCCACACCACAGTGCACAGGTGGAGGGGACAGCTATGACACAGTGCACAGGTGGAGGGGACAGCTATGACACAGTGCACAGGTGGAGGGGACAGCTATGACACAGTGCACAGGTGGAGGGGACAGCCATGACACAGTGCACAGGTGGAGGGGACAGCCACACCACAGTGCACAGGTGGAGGGGACAGCTATGACACAGTGCACAGGTGGAGGGGACAGCTATGACACAGTGCACAGGTGGAGGGGACAGCCATGACACAGTGCACAGGTGGAGGGGACAGCCACACCACAGTGCACAGGTGGAGGGGACAGCTATGACACAGTGCACAGGTGGAGGGGACAGCTATGACACAGTGCACAGGTGGAGGGGACAGCCATGACACAGTGCACAGGTGGAGGGGACAGCCACACCACAGTGCACAGGTGGAGGGGACAGCCATGCCACAGTGCACAGGTGGAATCACCAAGACAACTGTGGAGTTGTTCTCTTTCCACCATAGAAGTTCAGATTGAATTCAGCCATGAGGCTTCGAGGCAAGTGCTGGAGTGTCTTACAGCGTGCCCTCCACAGCCAGTGTTTGAGTGATTTTTCTATAGGTATGAAAACAGGTTGCTGGTTAAACTTTTTGAATTCATAGGTGTAAGTCATATATCAGACCTATCACCTCAGAAGAATGTCCAGGGGAGCGACCTGATCTCTTCTCCAAAGGCTTCTTGGGTGAGTTTATCAGGCACTGACTTGGGGTAGCTGGATCTCTTCATTTTGAGAGAAGCAGACCGTTAGCAGCTTGTGGCTGGGGACCGGTCAGGAGTTCTTCAAGTTTCCTTCGTTTTGCAGCCTGCTCTGCCTTCCGGCTGCATGCTACCATTACTGTCTTGTTCTTTTAGCAGTCTTTGCTTCACAACTAGTATACTTGACCGTGAGTTAAGAAATGGACCCGTCTTCCCTATGCGTTTGCTCAGGTGGCTGGTACAAGTAGCAAGTGGCTTTGTTGCTGTGGTTATTTTTCGTGTGCTAGCATTGAAATTAGCTTGAAATTAGTTGTCTGTGGGTTTGTGAACTTGAGGGGTGATGGTTCCTGGTCATTTTTGTGAGTGTGTTAGGACAATAGTGACCAAAAATCTACATTAAGGGTTCTTTTCTGCATCTTTAAAGGGACAGATATTATTTGTCAGGTAATTCTATACTAGGCATGCTAGTAATTCTAACTACAAAAGCCATAGAGAGCCAGGACTGGCAATTTAGAAAAATCTGAATAAAAAATCCAATTAAAAAATGGAAATAAAGGAGGTTGGGGATTTAGCTCAGTGGTAGAGTGCTTGCCTAGGAAGCACAAGGCCCTGGGTTCGGTCCCCAGCTCCGAAAAAAAGAACCAAAAAAAAAAAAAAAAAAAAAAAAAAAAAAGGAAATAAAAAGAAACAAAAAAAAAAAGAAAAGAAAAATCTGGAAGTACCACTTATTGGTAATCTGAGACCTATTTTAAAAGAAAGAAAGAAGAAAGAAAGAAATCACAGGGTCTTAATTTTCATGTGGAAAGAATGAGCTATCTTCTTAGCCAGTTTGTTTTAGGAGCAACAGGTACCACTTGCAGGAGAAGCTGGGTTTTTTTTTTTTTTTTTCCCTACAATCACGATCTGGTAGTCAAAATAAACTTTATTGAAAAATGACTGAGCATAACCATGTTTTCTGCCTTTGTCTTCATAGTGAATAGCTGGAAGGAAGGTGAGCAGGGCCAACCAGGGAAATGGGGGATTGATGGATGTTCTAGGTTAATTCATAATAAAATTGAGCACATCCCTTAAGTAGTGAATTTACATGGTAGTTTGAGAAAGAAAAGCACCAGAAGCTAGACATAAGGACGGGAGAAAAGCCAACTCTGGGTTTGCCAGCTGAAGGTGCTACTGTTAAGTCCCCTGGGAGATAACCGTCAGCCATACCACTGATGTGCGAAAGAACCCTTCTCCCAGACTCTCTGAGCGGGACCTTGGCTTTGGCTCAGAAGCAACCCAGATGATCCCAATACCCAGACTACAAATGTCTGAGAGTTAGCTTGCAGGTGTGTGTCTAGGGATCGTGAGAGAAAAAGCAGGGATCAGGTGAGGGGTGAGTCAGAGAAGGAAGATCCCAAAGCGGTCAGCTGAAATGGAACTGGAAACGCAAGAATGGGAAGAACAGGAAGCCACGCCGTTGTGAGGCTGCTTATCTGTGGGTTTGTGCTGGGAACAACTGGGAGAAATACACATGTGTGGGTCCCCGAGCAAACGGGAGAATGGTGGCTCTGGCGAATGGGTGTGACTCATTGTGGGTGGGCAGTAGTACTGGCTTACCCTGCCTCTGACTCCCGAGCGCTGAGAGCACAGTGTGCACTGCCGCTCTTTGCCTGTGCAGTGCTGGGCATTGAACCCAGAGCCTCCTGCATGTGAGCCAAGCACTGTCCTGACTGAGTGGCACATCCTCAGCCCCACGAGTCTTGGGAACTTCCTACAGTTTTAGGGGTCAGAGGCTACACTGCCAGCGGGAAAGGGTAGTATAGTCACTGAGGATCTGAAGAAGACTTTCAGGGGAAACTGGTAACATATGTCAAGAGCTGTGACAACCAAACTAATAAGGAGGGATAATAAATAGCAGTAGTACAATAAAAAACGAGGACGAAGTCACTTGGCAAGTCTGAAGAAAGAAGAAACAGATACCAAGAGGGAGGCCACAGAAAAGGTAAGACACGGACCCATTGATAGGGTGCTTCAGGGACCGGCCAGATAATCTGGAGGAGCAGAGCCTCAGCTGTGTGGACCAGGAGTGTTTGAGGGGCTAAGGGCCTGAGGGCCAGGGAAGGTGGGGCTGAGTGTTTCCAGAGGCAGTGAGAAGTGAGTTAGGAGGGGTTTGCTGAAACAACTGGTCAGAAGCCTGAGTGGTTCCAGTGACTGTGACACAGGTGTACCAAGAAGGAGGAGCCGGAAAGACAGCTGTGGACAGACAGCTGCTCTGACTCAGGATCCTGGCAGGTGGCCGAGGCAGAGGAAGAGCTGGAGAAAGGGAAGGCTGAGAACCCGGAAGAGTGTGTAGGTCATCAAGTGCTCTTCGTAGAGATAGAGGAAAAAGCCCAGAAGCTAGTGGTCCTGATTAGGATACACACACACACACACCACACACACACACACACACACACACACACACACACACACACACACACATACATACATATACATACACACACCATATATATTTATACATACATACATACACTCACACATATATATATACACACATACATACATACACACACACATACTTGTTTATTTTGTTTCATGTGTATGAGTGGTTTGCCTGTATGTATCTATGTTCAATATCTCTGTCCCTGTTTCCCTTCAGAGGTCAGAAGGCATCAGATCCCCTAGAACTGGAGTTAATGATAGTTGTGATGGGTGCTAGAAACCAAACTCAGGTCCTCTACAAGGACAAGAGTTCCTAGCTACTGAGCCACCTCTCCAGCCTGCTGTCATTGGATCTTAAGCTTGTGGTTTTGTTAGGCGAGGTGGTGGTTTGAATGTGAAGAATCCCCCGCAGTCTCAGGTGTTCGAAGCTTGGTCTGCAGTGGCTGGTATTGTTTGGGGAGATTTAGGTGGTGTAGTTTTGCTGGGGGAAGTCCATCACTGGGGGAATGTCTTCATTGTGCTTGCAGTTTGAAGATGTGTGCTCCCAGCTTTCTGCTCATGCCTGGCCGTAACTGCTGAGCCTCCCACCATCATGAATACTTACTCTTCTGGAGTTGTAAACATAAGCCCCTTTGATGAGTTGCCTCGGCCATGGGGTTGTGTCACAGCCACAGAAAAGTAACCAATGCAAGTCACTGAGATCGGATAAAAAGTTGATTCTTCTCGGACAGGATCTCACGGAGTCCAGGTTGGCTAGAGCTCAACACATAGTTGAGGGTGGCTTTGAACTTCTGATCCTCATGCTGCTACCTTTTGATCGCAGGGTCTACAGGCATATGCTAACATCTAGGATAATGTGGGGCTAGGGGTAGAACCCATGCTAGGCACTGAGCTTCATCTCGAGCCCCAGATGTATGGTATCATAAAGGATAGTCTTCAGGAGTAAATGAGGGCAAAACCATGGCAGGTAGGGTGTGGCTTATTTATAATATATTTATAAAATCCTTACTGAGTAGAAGAAGAACCACCTTTGAACCCATAGGGCAATAGGCAGCAAAAGACTTGCTTCTGGAATTCCCGTGCGGGCAGAAAGTGGCAGAGGGTGGCAGAGGGTGTGACAGCTCTGTTTGAGCCCCCTCCTAGCTGGTTTGTGAGCTGCACTCATCTGGTTCCCCGGGGGAAGAACAGTTGGTTTTTATGGGATGCTGGGGGCAGAAGACAGAGCATGTTCTACAGTGTCAGACTTCTCTCCAGAGTTCAGGTGCTTCAGTGAGTTGCCTCATGATTCCTAATGGATGAGGGAAGTTTGAAACTTGAAATTGCCCGTCTTAGTCGTTGTTATTCATCCTTGGTCGGCATTTATTTATTTACTTATTTATGGTTTTACAGTTTGGTGTTGGAAATATTGTTCGGTAGGACGTGAAAGAAAGTAAAAATGATGCTAAAAACTATGCAGTCAGACTTCTAGGACCCGGAACAGTGCTTACTGTAGAGGCAGAGCTAGGGGCCGGTACTCGGCTCAGCCTGACAAGAGCACACTATAAGGACATGAGGGTGATTCTAGAACCCATGGCATTATGGGTGCACATCACTGATGTGAGGAAGACAAATGATGCTGGTTTCTACTTACCCAGAAACGCTTGTGCACAATCCTGCTGTGCACTTAAACTGTTTCAGTGACTTTCAGATTCATTCTTAAAAACTTCAGGATAAGCAAGCCAAGTCTGATGACCAAATTGAATCTGTTCCTAATGTGGACATTAGCCGTTTTTAGATAAATAGGAGTTGTTTGGGTTTGCTGACAGTGGGTTTGTTTATCCAGAGATGACAAACATATCCTCAGGGTCCCAACATCTGAGCAGTGATTGGTAAGGTTTTTGGATCACCATGAGTGCTGTTGCAATAGGAATATGTGTTGTGTGAACACCCTGGGGGAGGGGATGATCGGACTTGGCAAACCTGGGGAGGCTTCCCTGAGAAGACAGGAGAGGGGTATAGAGTGAGCTGTGGAGTTACCAGAGAGGTGGAGAAGGCAAACTGCAGAGACGTACCAATGCGCTTCTGACGAGAGGACCGTAGCGTGATGGGAAAATCACAAGCAGTTCGGTATGTTTGGATCATAAGTGCCTGGGCTCTTAGGTTTATGCTGCTGTGATAAGCATCATGACTCAAAACAACTTGGGAAGGAAAGGGTTTATTGCAGCTCATAACTCAGGTCACATGCTATCATCTCGGCTCATCAGGGCGGGATCTCAAGTCAGGAACCTGGAGGCAGGAGCTGAAGCAGAGGTCGTGGAAGGGTGCTGCTTACAGTCTTGCTCCCCATGGCTTGCTCAACCTGCTTTCTTTCAGAACCAAGGACCACCTCCCAAGTTAGTGGCACACATCTTTAATCCTAGCACTTGGAAGGTGGTCTCTTTGAGGCCAGCTTGGTCTGTAGAGTGAGTTCTAGGACAGTTAGGGTTAGACAGAGAAACCCTGTCTCAAAAGAACAAAACCCAAACCTAAACCAAACAAACAAAAACAAAAACAAACCACCACCACCACTCCCCCAAAAAAGAAAAAAGCAAAACACCAACTGGGGTACCTGAGAAGGACTTTGGGCTTTGGCAGCAGTAAGATCCGAATGTGAGCTCTGTCCTGTGGGAATTCAGAGCCACTACTAGTAGAACAATGGGACCAGACTTGAGTTTCAGGGAGGTTCCTCAGGCAGTGTTGAAGACTGCAGGAGAACGCTGCAGGGACTAGAGATGGAAGGAGTGGCCCAATGGGCAGTTAATGAACAATGAGGGGAGTTCTCGCTAAGGCTGGATGAGGCAGTGGACGGTGGACAAGGAGGAATCCTCACCACTGCTCCCTGTAAGCAGAGACGAGTTTCTGTAAAGCATGAAGAACAGGGAAGGCGGACAGTTTTCTCCCTGCTCTACTCCTACAACTGTTAATAAGTAATCCAGTGGTCAGGAAGCAAAGAGGCAGGGGAGCGGCCAACACCAAACAGAAACAAAATTACCGATCCATCCTTCCACCCCGCTCTCCAGAGTTCCCTGCCTTGTATTCAGAGAAGCGTGAACCCTGTTGTCAGAACTTTAACATTCCAAGTCAACTACGCCCTCCCTGTCTCCTAAAACCACTCCTTCCCTCACGGTGCATCTCCATGGGCTTCACCCAGCCCCTGCTTTTCACACTTTTAGAGAATCATATAAACCAGTATTTCAGGGTCCTGGTTTTCCTTATTCTGCTGTGTTTTTCTGTCTTGGTAAAGTAGGGGAAGGGTGGTGTTGCCCGCAGAACAGGTCTACAAGGCCATTGGAAATCAGGATCCTAAGACTCAAACTGAACTGGACAGAGACGTTAAAATCAACTTGGATTCTTTCTGCAGCTCGTAGGAAGGAGTCCCAACCAGTGTGGGCAGCAAAAGCCGCTGTTCAAAGCCTGGATGGCAGCACAGGGAGCAGTGGATCTGCTGGGCGGGTAGGCAGGAGACGATGAGTTTGTATCCCCAGTACCCAAGTAGTGTGTTCCTGAAACCCTAACACGGGGTGGGGTGAAGACACACAGATTCTTGGGCCTCGATGATCAGGCACCCTAGCTGAACTGGTGAGTTCCAGGTTCAGTAAGAGACCTCGACCCCTAAAACAATTCGGAGAGCTGGAGAAGAAGACGTCCAGTGCTGACCTCTGGCCTCCACAAGTGCTTGTATGCTCTACCCTCGGGCTACGCTGATGTCATTGGACAGACCTGCCTATACTTGGAATCTGGGACCTTATGTGACAGTTCCTGAGTGGAGTATACCATGGGACAGTAAGTGAATGCAGGAGAAGCCAGGTGTGTGCGTGCGTGTGCGTGTGCGTGTGTGTTTGTGTGTGTGTATGCGCGTGCGCGCATGTGCACACGAGCCCATGCCTACTTGTGCTCTCTACAAACAAAGGCCAAATAATTTGGGATTTAGAACTGGTCACTTTCTCTTTGATTTGAAATGGGTATAGGTGCTGTGCTGAAGTTGGGTTGTCTCCAGGTTTTATGAAGGAGTAAGGCCCACGTGGAGAGTTGGAAAGCCCCCTCTGGAAGGTGGTCATTAGAAAGTGGGCTGATGGATGGATCTCAAAGGGTGAGGGTCAGCTCTGTCTCCAAAGGCCGTGGGCGGTTTTGTCTTCCACACTGAGTGGTTGCAGGATCTCAGGTGGGTGTTATAATGGGGCAGGGAGCCTCTTCAGGGGAGCTGTCCTTTGTGTAGATTGTAAAAGAAGGCAAATTTTGGAAAGAAGAAAAGCTGGCAGGGCTCTTAAAAAAAAGTCTGTTCCAACTTGCCTGTCTTGAAAAAAGAAAACCCAACATTCCTTTGAGAAGCAGTTTTTTCAAAGTATTCGCCCTGGAGCTGTCCTTCCTACTCAACCAAGCTTATCTTTCAAAACAAACATTTACTCCTTTCTGCTACTGAGTGTGAGGAAGTTCCCCTGAGCTAGTGCCCTACAAACAGATCCCAGAGGCAACTGTCACCCCCACCCCCAGGGCAGGACGAATGACTAATGCAACCACAGGCCTGGGGAGCCCAGCAGAGAGTCTGTGACAGGCTGCTCAGTTCTTACTGAAGGGAAAACACATGCAGGCAACCGTACAAATTAAACCCTGGGTCCCTTTGACCCCGTGGAAAATGTGTGCCCCGTGGAAAGAGATGGGTGACGCTTGGAACGCTTGTGTCATTTCTCCTAAGATGTTCCGGGCTCAAGGCATGGCTGCAAGACAAATAACCATATGAAACAGTCTTTCCAGCTCATCGCACCACCAGCTGTTTTCTCTGCCTCCTGCCCTGCCCCGCTAAGCCCTGCTCCGAGTTGGCTGGGCTGGAAGGCTCCACAGCCTGCGTTCTGTTTCCTTTCCCAGTTCTCTGCTGCGTAAATCTTTTGGGATTTTTTTTTTTTTATTCCTAAGCCCTATAGCAGCACACCTCTAAATCCAGCTCTCGGAGGCCACCTGTGTCTCTTTAATCTTATTAGTCTATAGTTAAGTCTAAACCTCACTCTGATTGGCTCACGAGAAACCAGTATCTCCAACAGTAGCTACTTTTCTGTAAACTATTCATTACTTGTGCGTTTAAGTGTGTGCACCAGTGTGTGTGTGTGTGTGTGTGTGTGTGTGTGTGTGTCTTGTGTGTACCAGTGTGTGAGGGCTCCTGTGAGCATGTGAGACTGGAAGAGGCATCCTGTTCTAGAATGATCACCCCCCCCCCCCCCCGCGCCTTATCTCTTTAAGACAGACTCTCACACTGATCCTCTAGTCTCCAGCTCTTACAGCACTGGACTACAGACACTCATGGGACCACACCCGGCTTTTGGGTGGGTGGTCGGATCTAAGCTTAGTCAAGCTTCTCCTTTATCCACAGCAGTCCTCTTTGCCCATGGAAGTCATTGCCAGTCTCTGTCCTGAACTGGGACAGTCTGTGGCTAGGGTTACAGGGCTGACCCTCCTGCACCCTGAGAGACGCTTGCTTGGTTCATAGTAGGCATCCAGTACATCCTCATCGATATTTTTCTTACATTTCACAATTGAGTCATAAAAGACAAATTTGATTCCTGACCAGAAGGCTATTCCCTACATTAGTAAGTCCATATGCTTCCACATATGATATAATCCAACTTAAAATCATCTCCATCATACATACATGAACAGAATCCTAAGATCTTGTTTCTGCTGTAGAGAGTTTTTGTCAAAGCATTGGCCACATCAAATGCTTCCAGAGGAGAATAGTTAAGGTTTGTGGAAGTGAGCTTTATGAACACCTCAACTTGGACCCCTCTGGGATACCTGCCTGTGGAGGCCTGGCCTGGAGCTACTGAGACCACTTCCTTTTCCTGGGCTGGGTTATTCATAAAGCACACCATTTGGTCCTTCCGGATTAGGGTCTAGGTATCCTTGAATGACTGAATGACTAGAATTGGAGCATCATCTAGGAACCAAAGAATCTGGAAAATGGCCAGTATCATCTGAGTTTACTTCAGTTCACAGTGCAAAGCCAGGAGCCGAGTTTCTCAGACCCATTTTATCAGGTGAACTAGTGCTTTGGGTTTTGGATAGGTTGCATCTCCAGTCTGTGGTGGTCTCTCCCTAGGATAGGGGTGGAGTAGTCTAGGAATAAGGGGAATCATTGCACTGACATAATATTCCTCTAAGTTTTAGCACTTCAACATACTTGCAGGTTAATAAGGGGCCACGAGGTTGGCATAGTTTGACAGGAATAAAACAGTTTTTACGTTGACTGAGAACACTGGGACTAGATGCGTCCTCCTGGTGCTGGCAAATCATTCCGCTGCACTGTGGCAGTGAAGAAGGCGCTGAGCTGCTACGCATGCGCACTTTATCTGTGAACTCTGCGCACTTTATCTGTGACCTGTGTGCTGTGAGGGAATGTTCTGTGGGAAAAATAACACCCGGGTTGGGAAGATGGCTCAGGCAGTAGAGGGACTTGCTCTGGAAGCATGAGAACTGGCTGAGTTCAATTTTGGCCATTAATGTATAGCCTCGTGTCATTCCTACCTCGGGGAACCAGGCAGATTCTTGTGGATCGCTGGCCTGCCAGGCTAGTTTACTTGATGAACTCCAGGCAAGTGAGAGAGCTTGTCTCAAAAAATAGGTGGTGGAGGTGGCACCTAAAACAACAGCAGAAGTTGGCCTTTGGCCTCCATATATATGTATGCACATACATGTGCACCCACACACATATAATTCCTAATTTTATACTTGACTTTTACAAAGCGTTTATTCTGAAATTTGAAAGAAAGTCTGGGCAGTTTTTACATCACATTCCACTCTTACAGCTTAGAATCAATGTATTATTGTGTATATAGCCCAAATATACAAAGGTAAGTTTAAATTGTCTTAGATTTTTATTATTTTAGTTTATCATAACTTAGCTATCTCCAGTGAACAGCTGACATCTTGTTAAACTGCGCCCCCCAGCCCTATCCCTGCCCAAATTACTAAGCAGGAGGAGTCTAATTATATAGTCTTACCACAGGGAAGATTGGGAAGTGCAGGGAGAAGTCTAATGGCCTGTGTGGTGCTCCGTACAGGACGGGGGAGAACTCAGCTACTCTAATGAGAACTTGCATTCTGCAGCTTCGTCCTGTGGTGGGCAGACTGCCCCCCCACCCCAGGTTGGCGGTGTTCTGTCGGGGGTTTCTCTGTAGGAATGTGGGCTTTGTTTCTTTGAATAGTTGAGTGCAGATTAGCGCTAGACCAATTTCCTGTGGCTTTCACAGCTGCAATTTGAGCCCTGTTTGCTCCTGGCCCTTGCACCGAGGAAAACAATGGGCGGCTTCTTTTGGGTTTCACTTCAGGGCTCTTAGGAACAGGGGAGGGGCTAAGGCCCGACTTTACAGGTAATTAACAATAGATAATGTTTGCTCTACATTTTTTTTTTTTTATAGCTGATAAAAGGTAGAAAGCATTAGGCTCCTGGTGCAGACACTGTGGTGGCTTTATATGGACAGGACCATCTTTGTCACAGCAAGGTGACATCGATTGTCTGGGTCACGTACATGACAGAACTTTTTAAAAAATAGAAAAGCTATGTGGTAAAACACTTAAAAGGGACCTAAGGAAGTCGTTAAATGGACCAGAAAGGTAGCTAAGAACCTGTCCCTTAAGCCCTGAGTTTTGATCCAAGGTATCTTGAATACCTTTGTGTCTGTTTTAGGTGGTGAACAATTGTCATAGCCTGTCAAGGTTACTTTTCCTGTTCTAGGAATGTTTGATCTTGGTGGCCTTGGTTTTAATTTGCCATTTTCTTTAAATATCCAACCACTGGTGGTGTTCATGGAGCAGTCTCAAGTACCCAACACGTAAACAAATGTTTGTCATCCTTTTTGTGTCTTGGTGGTAACTGTGTAGCAATGTTCTGGGTAAATAACATCCCTGCTTCCTGACAAGCTGTGTATAGGGTGTGCGGCCATGCTGGTGGCCCAACACAGCCCCTTAACCTTCAATACCACTGGGTGCCTGTTCTGCCAGAAATCCGAATTGATGACCTCAGCACTGGGGGGGTGAGGGTGCCTCTGTGTGTGTGTGTGTGTGTGTGTGTGTGTGTGTGTGTGTGTGTGCAGAGGCTGGAATTTAGGGCAAATACAACTTCGTTGCAGAAAATAATCACCATATAAATCTACCCCCCCTCCCCATTTGAAATGTGTAGGTGACATTCTTGGTAAAATGTCAAGACTGGATCATGTTTGCCACCCCTGCATAATTTATTTTTGGAGTAAATGTTAAGCAGAAGTTAGCAGCCCTCCTGGTCCAGGCCACTTCTAACTGGCCTTACTCATGAGCTCTCGCTGGAACATGAGTTCATGCAGGTGCTTCGGCGGAGAATTTATAGATTGTTTAGAGCCAGAGTGGCTCCTTCCAAGTGTGTTTGGACCCGGTGGAGAGCTGTGTTTTAAGAGCCGGGGTGGATGGGGGTGAAAGGCCCATGTCCATTTCTCTGCAGTCAGGAGGCTCACTCCACAACCACAGCCGACTTTCTAGTCCCCTCTGCCAGTAAAGTCACCTGTTATTGGCTCTAATAATTAGTTATTGGCTCTAATAATTATGTTGGGGAAACAGAGAAGCATGAGATGAAAATGCCCTCTCTATGGGTGTGACTACACGTTTCTTTTCAACCAGAATTTTTCTTTTTTCAACATTTTCCTCTTCTCTAGCCCAGGGATCCATCCAGAACAGAAGCCTCTGTTAGGTCCCAGGCTCTCTCACTGTTCCCCCTTGCACCTCCCTCCCCAAATATGGTACAGAGCAGGGTGGACTCTGGAGAGCTGCCACTCTGGGAAGATGAACTTGTGTTTATTTCTTCACGTCCCCAACCCCATGGTCTTATTGAGTCAGTTGAGAAGGTAAGGTTGGGGATTTAGTTCAGTGGTAAGAGCGCTTGCCTAGCAAGCGCAAGGTCCTGGGTTCGGTCCCCAGCTCCGGAAAAAAAAAAATTGCTCTCTCCTCCCCATGATGCTTTGAGATCAAACTCTGTTACCGCTGCTCCCACACAAAGAATTTTTCGCTGTAAGTTAAGTGACATCTCCACAGGTTCATCAGGAACTGTTCCTCTTTTCTAATGCAGGGGCGATGGACAGCCCCATTTTGACTGTATCTAATGAGCTTTTCCTGTTAGGTAGACAGGTTTTTGTCCCATGAGCTCACTCAGTTTCTGTTTTAAATATAGGGCATCACTTCCCTCTTTTCTATTCAGATTGAGCAGTTTGGAGAAAACCAGGGAGCTTCAAACTATTTCAAACTATGGCTGGTTTTTGAGGCTGTAAAAGAGAATTAAAGCCACAATGGTGGCAAAACAAAAATATACCTCCCTTCTACCCACTTCCCTGAAGAAGAGCTAAAGCAGGCGATGGAAGGGTGGAAAGAATTATGTAAGCCCGTCACTCAGAAGAGCTTTGGGCCTTCTAAAGACCTTCCTTCCTAATCAAAACTAGCGTGGCCTCTTATGTCTTAGCTAAGCTGTGTTTCATATTTTCCATGAGAAGGGAGACTTAGGGCTCCTCTGGCTCTGTGGCTGGTTGATCGCTCGAAGTTAGAGTCTAGCAGTGATGGTGGCTATAGATCAGCAGCATTTAACAGCACAGTAAATATGGAGGAAATGCTGACTCTTTTCTTCACTGTGTGGCAAGTTTTAAAAATCAACATCATACATCACATTTATTTGTGTGTGTGCACACATGCCACAGAGGGCATGAACAAATCAGAAGGCCCGTGTAGGGACTCAGTTCTTGTTTCCACCTTGCTGAGAACACAGCTCTTTTGCTGTCCTGAAAATAGCATTGTTTACTACAGGCTAGCTTGTCCTCAGCTTCGGTCACCACCTCCCATCTCACTGTAAGAGTGTTAGCATTACAGATGTGCACCCCTGGATTCAGCTTTTTATGTGGGTTTCAGGGATCAAACTTGGCTCATTGGGCTTGCATGCCTAGTACTTTTCCCAGCCAAGCCATTTCCCTGACCAACATGCAATGCTTGTACATTAAAAACAAACAAACAAACAAACAAACAAACAACAATACAAAATTTCTAACCAAACCACACATTCGTCTACAGAAGCCCTCTTTGAAATCTGTGTTATTAGACCTGATTAGGTGAGGGTCACAAAGACAGACACTAATACATGATTATTTAATTACATTTATAAGTTGCAATAATTTGGTTTTGGTGCATGTGTGTCTATACATGCACATGTGACTATGAACATGTTTGTGTGTATGTGTATGTATGTGTGCATTTTGTGTGTGTTCATGTGAGAAATAGGGGTATGCCTCTTTAGGGTGCTATCGATCTGGCTTTTTAAAATTAATTGTTCATTTATTCCTTTATTTTGTCACTGAATGTGGGCATGAATATGTTGTGGAGATTAGAGGAGGTGGGTTTCTTCTAGCATTTGGGTTCAGAGGACTACATTTGGGTAGTCAGGCTTGCTGGCCAGTGCCTGTCTTATCAACCCCACCTTGTCCTTTTGAGGCAGGGTCTATGTTTTGGAACCCAGGACATCAGGATTCACTTGGTTTTGCCGCCTCAACTCTGGGATCACATATGTGAGTCATGACACCTGGCTTTTATTATGTGGGTTCTAGGGGACCACACTCAGCCCTTCATGCTTACAAGGCAAACACCAACCTGACTACCCTTCTGCCCTCAAATCTCTCTCATTGATACAAGTGATTAATATCCTGATATTACCGATACTAAGCAATATAATCCTTTTATCTTTTGTCATTTTAGAGACACTGCCTCAGGCATGCTAGGTAGCCCTCCACCACTGAGCTATAGTCCCTCCTGTGATCTTTAGTAAGACTTGAGTCTGAGAACCTGTACTTGATGGCAATGTAAGATTAGCCAGACTTTGCCTGACCTTTCCAGTAATAACCAGGAAGGGCTTGTACTGGTTCCTGGTGTAAACTTGTGTTGCAGTGGGTTCTATGGCCTGTGGATGGGTCTCTTAGCTCTGACCCTATACCAGTGTCTTGAATCAAGCCATATACAGACATGTGTGTATACGTATTTAGATATCTATATAAAATACACACTTGTATTCATTCATCACATTGTATTAATCCTAGAACTGGCCGCTCTAAACTAAAAAGGGAACAATGACTTTCCTTAAAGGTTAATAAGCTAGGTGCTGAACTGAGGCATAGAACTTGTTTCTGGATGACTGGGATGAGGTGGCTGCAGTGATAGGGCCTTTCTCCTTTCTCCTTTCTGCGACTGGGTTTGAGTCTCTGCACTGATGAATGTCTGTTCAGGAAGACCCAGGGGAGCTGTGACACCTCCCTCATGGGAAGCACCATGGCTGTGAGGTAGAACACTGAACACATGAGCGTGGCTTTTCCCCAGTCTGTCTTTCATGTCAAAACGTACAGGGGAAATGCAGGAGTTGTTGGGGAAGCCCTGGTCTTCTGGCAGTTCCATAGCATTGATTTCTCGGTGCCCTCACCACCCTCTGGGGGGATGGGGATCTAGGTGGGGGTGGGAAGTGGGGGAGATGGGGATCTATGGAATTCATGCATTCTGCTTCTCTGGTGCTCACAGAATGTGTCTCCCTGAACACACCCGATTTTTCTGTTGTAAAAGTTATTAAAAACTTCTTGATGAAGAACTTGCAAATAAAAACACCATGCATTAAAATTAAGCCGTCTGTGCAAATCAGTGAGTGGAATAGCTGGTTTTTCTTGAGGCTCCTCGATTGGCCCTTCCTTGTCTTCCATCGTGCATCCAGAGTTACTCAAAAGGGTTCTTTCTGGTACTCTAAGCCAAGACCTTGCTTCTTCTCCAGCCTCCAGCTGCACAGCACCTGCCCCTTACAGAGCGGTGTGGAGGACTGTGGGCTGCCTCAGCGAGACGCTATTGTCACTTCCTAGCAGCCAGTGCTAGGAAGATGCAGGTTCCACCTTCCAATTATTTCATGGTCTGAGAGTTCATTTGCACACGATTGCTCCAACTGTCCGGTTACTGTGCTGGAATTTTTCCATTGTCTACTTCGAATCGTCTTCCATTTTGCAGTGAGCCCCACTGCCTTCCAAGCTTTGTCAAGTTAATTTTATACAGCTGTGGAGTTCTATCTTACAGTCTCCATGTGTGGCCACAAAATTTGGATCCAGAACCGAACACGTGGCCGGGCTCAGGTGTCTGGTCAGCCTGGAAGTCATGTCCTTCTCATGGCTCAGGAGAGTAAGCCCTACTGTGATTTTGCAAACAGTTACTGAACCACAGTCAGGAAAAGCAAAGGCTGCTTTTAAAAGTTTTCTTTCCATGTTTGCTCTGGGGTTACTAGGAATTGTCACTTTAGAGGTGATTCTACTTCTCATTTTATGAGATCAGTTCACAGAACTAAATGACTGTCATCTGATGCTTAAGTCCCTGGTTTAATCTTGTGAAGGATGTCTGTTTAGGATTCACTTTGATTTGCTAGTCACTGTCTTAGAGAGGTTGTTTCTGAGTGGCTAAAAACACGAACAACAACCATTACTGAGGCAGAAACAGGAGCAGAAGGGCAGGAGGGGCCAGACCACATACCTGTGGACAGATAACACATCTGCCATGTTGCACTTCCAATGGGATTCAAAATTTCATCCAAGCTAGAAGTGAAAGTAAAAATATTTTAAGAATTTAAGTCAAAAAATATTCAGACTTAAAACTAAATCGCATGAGATCTAGCAAAATTTAGGCGAACTCAAGAATTCCAGAATAAAATAATCTCCTAACTGTAAGGCTCAAAGTGAATCTTAACTACCAGGAGAGCCCCCAAGTGAGACATAAGAATGGAGTTCTATGCAACCACAAGAGGTTTATTTTTCCAGCGCATCAGGGCCAGCTTTCAGTCAGCCTCTCGTGGTGAGTGACTAGAAGGCAACCCTGAATAGCTCTAACAAGCAGTTTTTATACGTTTTAGGGGTACAGGTTACATCAGCAAGGATACAGTTTAATCTTATTGGCTAAGCATATTGACCTTTGAATCTATTGGTCAGCAAGCATATGGCATGCATTCGAACTCTATCTGGGAACAGAGGGTCAGGTGACTATCAGTACATTCTGCGGTTTTTCAAGAATGTCCCTGCTCCTCCTAAGAACTGTGGGTGGAGAATGGAACTTGGCCTATCCTTGACCTGAGGCGGAAAGATGGTACTTGGCCGAATCTTGACCTGAGTAGGTGGGTGTAAGGCTGGCAAAAGCCCCTAGGGTCTTTCACAGGAACTCCATAACCATCCTACTTTCTACCAGGCCAAGCTTCTTAATAGCTCTTACACTTCAGTAAGAACTAGGGTCCTTCACTAACCAGATGGATTCCTGCATGTTAGACACTGCTTTGGGACTCTGTGGCTGGGGTGGACCTTTGAACACGAGAGCTCTTTGACTGCCTTATGGGTTTTGAGGCAGGGTCTTGGAAAGCTATCTCAAATTTGCAATCTTCTTGTCTCTACCTTCTGAGTGTACTGCCTCATCTTGTAGCATTTCTAAAAAATAAAATGTATATTTATTTTAGGGCTAGAGAAATGAACAGGGATTAATGGCATATGCTACTCTTGCAGAGAATATAGATTCACTTCTTAGCCCCCAGGTCATCTGACTCACAACCATCTGTACTCCAATCCCAGGGTAGGTTTTCTACCTCTATGGGCACCTGCCTCACCTCCACATACCTCCTACACAGACACACGCATACACATAAATAATAAATACATATTATTATTATTATTATTATTATTATTATTATTATTATTATTATTTGTGTGTGTGTATGTGCGCGAGTGTGTGTGTGTGTATGTGTGTGTGTGTGTGTGTGTGTGTGTGTGTGTGTGTAGGATCCTAAAGAGACCAGAAGAAGGTGTTAGTTCCCCTGGAACTGGAGTTACAGGCAGTTGTGGGTGCCTGATGTGGATGCTGAGAACTGAACTCAGGTTTTTTGCAAGAGAAGCAAATGCTGTCAAACACTGAGCTATCTGCAACTGTAACTCTTACCTACTAAACATTGGCTCTGAGGAATGGCCCCAGCCCCTGGCACTTACTTCTTTGCTTTCTTTTCTTCAAATCTGGTGCTTTCACACAAATAGAATCTTACAATAGTTTTACATGTGTGTCTGTTCTCTTTTATTTAATTTAATGGCTTCCAAGTTCTTTGTGTGGTTGCAGGAGCCAGCATCTCCTCTGTGAAGGGCCAAGTGGTACTAAATTGTGTGTGGACATCACATTCTGGTTATTTATCCATCAAATACCACTCAGGCATTTATAGGTTGGCTGTTGTGAATTCTGTAATAAGAACAGGGATGACCACGCCTGAGTTCTCCCTTCTGGTATTTTTGGATAGAGTTGCTGGTTCACATCACAAAACTATACTTTCTTCTGAGTGAACCTCACACTTTTCTTGAGTGGCTGCTCAGCTTTACCATCTGACAGCGGTGTGTGAGGGTTTCATTGTACCTCCAGGGTTTGTTTGTCTTCTCGTTCTCTCAGTGCTGCCCTGGTGGTGTTTCCTGACTGCGCATTTGGAACTCCTGATCTTCCAGCCTCCGCACATTCATACCTTGTCCCCCATCTTCCAGGTCTTCAATTCAGAGCCTCCCATCCAGCCGTCTTTTTGCATCCCTTGGTGAGGACAGATTGATGCCTTCTTTCCTTTTGGCCAGAGTATGTTTGACATTCAGCTCAGCATTAACGTGTCCCTGCAGTAGCCTGACAGAGTCTGGGTGTGTTTTCCCTACTGTCTCTTGAGCATTCAGGGAACAGCCAGCATTGGGCTTATCTGACCTGCTACTGCCTGCTGCCCAAGTGCAGGCAAACTCTTGATGAGACAGACCCATTGGTGGCAGCCCCACAACAACTGTTGATCAGCTACAGATGAGTGGCAATAGCTGGCTGTTTATTCATAAGATGCATTGGTGGTATGCAAAGCACTTCACCTTTCCTCTCACATGAAAATCAGACAGGTCATTCTGGTCTCTGTGCTTCTGTTTCCTACTCAGACGAAGTCTTCCCTTGATATGTTCTGTGGGGACAAAGGTTCAGTTGTCCTCAAAGTAATATCTGAATGCCATTTTCTTCCTAGTAAGGCTGTCGGGTACCCTGATGGACATTTAAGCCAAATCCCACATTTTGATTTTCAAAGGATGCTTATGTTTAGAGAAAGTACCTCCCTAGTGTCCCACTAGCTGGTGTGCTCACATAACAGGGCAAGACAGCATAGAGGCTCCCCTCCATCTTGTGTTCTTGCTGTGGCCATTTCAGGTTCAACTAGATTTGATCTCTCCTAATGGAGAATCCCATGGAAAATTACCCAACTCTATTCTAGCAACTTGAGGTCAAGGTGCCTCAGCTAATTTATCTTAGCTTCTGTTAAGAATCTGCCTGTTAGTGTTACCCTCTCCCACCCAGATCCAACCCTTGCCAGCTAACCATTTATTTTAGCTTCTGTTCAATTGCTTACTTGTGCAAAACAGCAGCTGCTGTGAGAAATGACAGGACATGATTTCTGCCCCTGTGTGCTGGACATGGAGGTGGGGGTGGGGAACTACACTTAGGTCCGTAATACCTAGGTGTAGTCTCAAACAATTGGAATAAAGACTTCTGATTGGCTATAAACTGTGTCTGAGTGGTCATCTCTGGTGGTGTCTGAGTGGTCATCTCTGGTGGTGTCTCGGTAACACCATGCATTTCAGGCCTCCCCTTAGTAATTCCTCTAGGCTCTGCCCAACAGTTATCTAGCAACAGTTCATGTTGCCACCTGCCAGGTATGGGCCTATCCCAGGCCAGCCTTTTCCCTTTACTCCTCTCTCTTTCTGTTCTCTGTCCCCCTCCTTTCTCTGCTTCTACCCCTTTTCCAGGTCCCCTTTGCACCCCACCAATACATCTGCTTCATATCAGGTCGGTCATATGCTGATTCCTCGGGGGGAACACCTTGGCAGGGCCTGCTGAGGAGCTTCCTACCATCATACTATAGTACTGTTTTATAAGACACACCCTCCACACGCATGCACACAGCACCTGTCCCTAGAAGGAAAACAGAAAAGTCTGAGGATAGCCAGGCTTCCTATCTTGAGGATTCAGGGTTATAGTAATCAGGGCCTGCTGTTTACAGCCCAACGGTCAGCAGTGGTCTCAAGCTTAAGCACTTGTTACTGCAGTTGGTAATTGCTCTATAGGGGGGAAAAAAAAGCTACAGCCTAGAGAAGTGAGGTACTTCGGAACAACTCACGTGGGGACGATAGGAAGGAGAGGTGGAGAGAACACATCATCTGGCTGCAGTTCTATCTTTCCCAGACCTACCGTAGCTGATACATTAGAACATTTTTCTCTTTACTTCCTTCATCTTCCCAGGGGTCCAAGGTGCTTTATAATACCACGTAAGACTAGAGTACGAGAGCTGGAAGAAGGGTGTGTGGTGGGACCTGGGAGGATATCAACACAGTGTAATTAAAAAGAAAATCATAATCCTAAAAAAAAGCATGTGCATGCTTGTATATTAGCTGGAGGTCGACTTCAGAGGACAGCTGGCCAGCTCCTCTTCAAAAAATCTTATTTTCTGATCTGACCCCCAAATAACAGCGTGCTCTCTTGTTCTCTCTCTCTCTCTCTCTCTCTCTCTCTCTCTCTCTCTCTCTCTCTCTCATTTTTCTTTGCCTGGGAAAGTTGGTTTTGTGTTATTCAGGTTTGAATCACACAGCCCAGAGTCACTGGCCCCTTAAAGGGCCTTTTCTCTCTTGTTTTCAGCACAGGTCTGGAGGGAGGCAGATGGTTCCCGTCTGCTGCCCAGAGTCAATGTGTTTTCTCCAGCCAACCGGCCCCTTCACCCTCCTTCCCTCCCTCCCTTCCTCCTTCCCTGCACTCCACCCCACCACTGGGCCTCTCTGTTTTGTCACTGGAAATAATCTTTTATTGCCTAGTTGTTCGGAAGTGACCTTCTGCCCTTGATTAGATAGGGCCAGTCTGAGCCCTGACTGCTCTGTGGCTGGCAGTTGCTTCTTTGTGTGGGGATGCTGTGATGGAGTACGATGTTGGTGGAGGGGGTCTGTGGGGATGGAGATGGGGGTGAAGAATAAGCAGGCCGTAAAAACAAATGACATATTTAAAACCACACTTGTCCTTATTAAACTGCTCCTGTTTACTTAGCAGGCCTTTTGGAAGGACAGGAGTGCACATCAGGATCTCAGCGATGTTCCACGGCATACAGATAAATGATAAACTGTGCATAGCTCAGCATCAAGATGTTAATCAAAATATAAATGATGCGTAGATCTACATCAAGATATTAATCAAAAGTACTATTGGGTTTCTCCAAGAACAGTTTTCCAGACGGTCCCCGTCAAGTCAAACTCGTACAAAGCCACAGAACGGGAGAGTGCTCAGTGTGCTTTGGAAGGTGACTCTGAATTTTTTTTTTCTTAATTATAGATGATATCCAGGGTGACTTTGTTGCCTGCTGGGTACAAGGAGGAACCAGTGATTTTTACATCTTTCAGAACAGCTCTTAGATCCCTGTGGTGTCAAGTTTGTGGGGACGTGGGTTAGAACCAGTAGAGGAGAAGATGGGGAAGTTGAATTTTCCAGTAGTTTTATGCTGCTATTCCATGATCGTCAGATTCGAGGACAGTCAGGTTGATTATCACATTCATGTTGTCATTTTGATGTTTCCTAATCCGGGGGTAAGCTGTCTTCTCTGCTCCAAGCTTCTGGGCAATCCTGTTTTTGTTGTGAGTTTGCGGTGAGCAGCCTATCCCTTGTGCTGGCTTAAGAGGAATGTGACTTTTCTAGCTTACTCTGGTATGTGGGGCTGTCTCTGGTTTCCTAGGTTTGTGTGTGGGGAGGTGCTATAAAGGTGACACGGCTCCTGGTGTTCCCTGAGGCAGCTGAAAGTTCTGCCGTGAGGAAGGAAGTTAGACATGAAAGGGAGAGGACAACTTCCTGCTTTGTTTCCCAGCTGGGCAGTGCTCTTGGAGATCCAGACTAACTCCAGCTTAACCCGTCTTCTATCCTCATTTAAGAATGGACATTTTTCATTAATGTTACACATGTATGGAGGTTACAAAGTAAAATGATTTTTCCCCTCTACCTTTTCCAGGTTTTGCCATTTGTGCTTTATTGAATAAAAATATTTCTTCCCCCCAAAAATCAACATGAAGCATGAAAAATTTACATGTAATTTTTAGAATATAGTAACACAGAAATGTGTGTGCCTATCTATCATTATTTACCATCTGTCAATCAAACACACACACACACATATGTATCATCTATCCATTAATCTATCTTATTTCTATCATTTATCTTTCATCTGTCTCTCTTCTGACCTCACATGCTTTAAGCAGTAGATACTGTTGTTAGGTTTTATTAGCAGGCACGACAAACACTTTGAAGCAAACCTTCCTTTTGCTGGTTTCCTGAGCTGTGCTTGACATTCCCTGGGAATGACCAGGGAACATGGATGACGACATACCACTGAGTGACATGATATTGGGTGTCTGGGTGTCTCTTCTTCTTTTTTTTTTTTTTTTTTTGGTTCGTTTTTTCGGAGCTGGGGACCGAACCCCGGGCCTTGCGCTTCCTAGGTAAGCGCTCTACCACTGAGCTAAATCCCCAGCCCCAAGGGTGTCTCTTCTTCTAATGTGACTTCTCATTCACTAGCAGAGAGGAGTAGAAGGCTGCATGTTTCCAATGGTGAGAACTAGAATTCATAGGTATTCTTTTGTGGATTGGTGTTTGCCTGCGTGTATGTTTACCACGTGCATCTGGAAGTTATAGAAGGTTGTGTGCCACGTAGAGACTGGGATGCAGGTGCTGCGATGTAGAGGCAGAGCTGGCGGGGGCTATACAGTTACAAAATCATCTCTTGCAGGAGGACGGGAGGACTGCCTGAGTGAGAATTGCTAATGCAAACAATGCCAGCCAATCAGGAGCTGCTGTTTAGAAGAGACGCTTTCTTGGGACCAATGAGGGCTTGGGTGGAGGTCAATAAAGGAGCTTGCAGCAGTGTTCCTCTGACCTTACTGCCGTGTGTCACCTGTTCCCACAGTCAGTGTCATTGACTCTGTGCTAAGTCACCCCCAAATCGCAAGAGCAGGTAGACAGCTGTCCAGGGCACAGGCAACATCTGCCATCTAACGCGGTTGATGACTACGTCATTGTTCTCGGTTGTTTTTTGTTTTTTTGGTTTTTGTTTTTGTTTGTTTTGTTTTGTTTGTGGCTGCTTGCAAACCTCCTTTTCGGGGGCTTGTTTTTGCCTGCTGCTGCAAGGACTGCGCTTGTGGTTCTCCTCGTGGTGCTACTGCTGTACCCCTTCGGTTGCTTCTTCGGTAAGTTGGTCGTGTGTTTTATGTTACCAGTCCCGCGAAGGTGAACACGTGGACCTCATTTCTGTCTTCTTTGTCTTTTTTGTCTGTCCATCCCAGTAATCTCTTTTGGTCTTGGTTCGGTTCAAGGGTGAGCGTGCAGTGAGCGGAGGCAAGCGTGAGGCAAGAATGAAGTGGCCATCTTTTATCTTTCTTTGTCTTTGAGCGTGCTGCAGCGAGCATGCAGCGGCCATTTTGTTCTTTGTCTTTGGGTGAGCACGCTTTGATAAGCGTGTGGCGGCCATCTTTTCTGTCTTCTTTGTCTTTGCTCATTTTCACTTTCGGTCGGGATTCATCCAGGTACCTGACATAGGGGCTGGTTTCTGAGGTGGTGGTACCAAGGGATCGGCTCCCGAATACCTTTTCCTTCCTGAGTACTGTCTGAGTACTGAGCTACACCAGAGGGAGTCTCCTGCTTAGTACACCGTGACTTTTGTCGCCTCTTCTGTCATAGTTATCACATCTGCTCATCGTTTGTTGCCTTTGTTCTGGTTGTCCTCATGGGCCGTCTCCCCTCTACTCTCTGAAACCTTTCTTTTTACTCATGGTCTTAAGGTTAAGACTCACAACTTGGACCAATTTTGAGAGGAGGTTGCTATATTGGTTCCATGGATCTCACTGGAGAACCTGTGGGACCCTAACCTCTGGATGCAAGTTCGCTTCCGTCCCTGCCTACAGTCTGGGATTACCCTTTCCTTGTTCTTTGTCCCCATCCTCCTTCTTGTCATCACCAGTCTTAAGAATTCTTTCTCAGAGGAAGTGGTAGATGTCCATAACACTGCCAGAATCGGGCTTGGACTAATAGTGACCTTTTCTATTACTGACCCCGGCGCATTTTCTCCAGGCAACAATGTTGAGGCAATGGTACCCCAGCTCCCACTAGGCTGTCAAAATCTAAAAACAAGAGTGAATATGTAGCAGGAATGGCGGGGCTGCCTCTATGTAAACTCTGGGGGCCTTGCAGCCACAAAAGCAGAACCTAATAGAGAATTGCTTGAACTTCTGAAACCTTAAAGTCCACCCCACAGAGACATTTCTTCAAATAATCTCCAATAAAGCCACTCCCTATGAACCTATGGGGGCCATTTTCATTCAAGCCACCATGTGTAATCACATGGTAAGAGCTACAATAACAAATGCTGACTCCGGTGACTGATTATTTGCTTGTTTGGTGGTTCTTTTTGCGGTAGGGATGGTGGTTGCCAGAAGCAACATATAATCCTCCTACTGAAGTAACTGTATAGATTCAGGAAAAGTTTTAAAGCCTATTTTAGAAATTACTAAATTATACAGGTAGAGCACTGTGAATTTGAGGCCATCCTGGTCTACAGAGTTCCAGGATAGTCAGGGTACATTTTTACATTTGAAAACCTAACCCAACCCAACCAACCAACCAACCAACCAACCAACCAAAACCAAGAAACCAAAAGCAAAAAACCAAAACAAACAAAACCCCAATGACAAAAGCAAACAAACAAACACACACACCCCCTAACTAAGGTATTTGTCTTGACATCTTCTCTGGAGGGATATTTATTTCTGTTTTCCTGGGTAAGAAATTCTCACATCAGAATTTTGGCTAAGTGGTTCCTCCAGCTTTCTGAATGGCCCAGGACAGCTTCTTACACAATTTTTAGTTTTTTGTTTTTTCTTTTTCTTAAAGAAGTTCAAACTCCCTTTTGGAACACCACAACCCAGTATTTGAAATAACCGTCCTTCTAAAATGCATCTAGAAGTAAGCCATAAGAATGGGCTTGGGGTTAGACAGATGGGTTTGAAACTAGTCTCTATCACTAACACCCAGTATCCACTTAAAACAGTGGGGTCTTTAGAGCCAGCAGCAGGCCTTATCTCAGTGGACCCTCCATCATAGGGGACCCTCTTCCCACCTTTTCTTTGACCTCTTCTTTCTCAGGGGCCGAGAGTCTGCAGGTCCAAGATGCTCTCACATTCTCCCAGCCTTTTAATATTCTTAGAATCCCCACCAACTACGGGGCCTGTTTCCCAACTGCTTCTGCCAGAACTGGATTCCTACCTGGGTCTGTGGTCATAGGCTAAACTACCGCACATAGCTTACCAGAGAGAAGGACTCCAGAAAGGCTCTGGGAATTTAGACAGCTGGGTGTGGAATGCTGTGATGTTTCCAGTGTCTGTGGATCTGAGCTTTTCACTAGGGAGACAGCTAAACAAATGGTGTTTAATTAGGTTATTGTAAGGTGATTAGGAGAGTGAGGGAGGGCAGTCAGTGCAAGGTTGTTTCTGATGAATTTCCGGTGTTAAAACTTTGTTCCTGCCAGTTTTGAGTTTCATTTGCATATAGTTAGCCTCAGTTATATTAAACCCTGGATTTTTAAAAAGTGGGATTCCTGGGCCTGATCCTGTTCAGGTGGGAGAGTCAGAGGTCTTGGAGTGAATGTTGGCTGACACCACACTGTTGACTGATCTGTGTTTTAATCCTGGCTGGGTCAGAAGCCCTTAGCGACAAGAACTCCCATCTGCAACCAAAGTCACGATAAAAGAATGGAACAGGAGAGGGGAAATCAGAATAAAATGGGGATTGCCTCTGTAACTCATTCTTTATCTGAACGGCACTTTAATTTTACATATGTATGTATTTATACCTAGAAGTTCAAGGCCAATCTTGGCTACAAGGCAAATTTGAGCCTTCTTGGATACACAAGTCACCGTCTCAGAAAAACAAAACAAAACAAAACACCCCAAAAACCAAGTCAAAACAAAACATCTTAGGTAAAGGGTAAGTTGATTGAGGCATCTCACCCAGAAGTTGAAGAAAAAGCAACCCTTGCCCCCTCCAAAAAATATCCTAGACACTGATATGTATTTAACTCACTTTTGAGGTGGAGGCAGACTTCTACACATGAAACAATGCAGCAAATTCAATGGAATAAATCACGTCGGAAGATGTGTCTGAGAGTGCTGTAAGAAAGAATGAAATGGGAAACTATTTGAAGAAAACACCCGTTACAATGATGGTTATAAAGAACACCAGGGACTGGTCCCCAGCTCCGAAAAAAAAAAAAACCAAAAAACAAAAAACCAGGGACTACTGCAGCAGTAAGAGACCCAGTGCTGTCAACTGGCAGACACGTAAATCCCACCGGAAAACAAAGACTATTTGTTATTAATGTGCATATGCATATAATAGTTGAAATGTCTCGAGGTGCAGCACGGTAACTTCAAAGGTGGCCAGAGACTACCTGGCCCTAAACCCTAATTCAGTAAAGCTCCGATCCCAAGAGCATCATCAGAAATGGCTAAAAAAGTCCAAGGAGGGCAGCAGAGCCCTCAAAAGATAATCCCTGCCAAGAACAAACACACAGGTGTAATGAAAGCACTAGAAGGTGGTTATGCACAAAGATAGGAGATTGTGAGTTTGTGCATGTCAATGTTTGTATATTTAGTATGCATTGCGTCTATAATTAGGACAATGGCTGGACATGGAAACTGAGGGCAAGGGTCCCTTTCCCAATGACCCCTGAAAACATCAGTGAGTTTGAGACCTACCCTCCTTCTGACCTTCCTTATCTCCCAGGATGCATTTACATTTTCTCCTCAAGTCCCCCATCTCCTCCTCAAAGAAGGAGAAATGTCTCCTTGCAGTTCTGAACTCTTACTTTAATTACTTTATAAACCATATCATACAGACAGCTAAAGCTCTCTGCTCACACTTGGTTGACGTCGTCATTGCTGGGGTTCCCACAGTTCCGGGCCACAGAGAGGCTTTGGTTC
Source organism: Rattus norvegicus (assembly GCF_021556685.1). Taxonomy (NCBI): domain Eukaryota; kingdom Metazoa; phylum Chordata; class Mammalia; order Rodentia; family Muridae; genus Rattus; species Rattus norvegicus. The sequence continues at coordinate 121,835,783 of NC_141535.1, forward strand.
ACATCGGAAGGCAGAGCCACACTTTGCTATTAGGATTTTTTAGGTGGTCGTTTGCCCAAATTCTCTCTGCAGACTGCTGGGTTTCAATCGCAGAAGAAATTTCCAAGTTTGGTTTAACCCAGAATCCACTTGGTACTGTCCAAGTTTCTCCAGTTTTGATATACATTGTTCTGAAGGTCACGTGCATAAGCAAAAAGTCTCAGCTGTAGCTGGGACCCTGTCAATGGCCTTTCCTAAGAGCCACCTTTCAGTTAGACTGCTACTTCTCTCTCTAGGCCAGAATGTAAGAAAACGAATTGTTTTTCCTAAGGATGCTTCAGTCTATGGGAGCTCTTCCAGTAAAGGGATTGGTCCCTAGGTTTTAACTAAGGCATTAATGGCTATCTTTTTTTTTTTTTTTTTGGTTCTTTTTTTCGGAGCTGGGGACCGAACCCAGGGCCTTGCGCTTCCTAGGTAAGCGCTCTACCACTGAGCTAAATCCCCAGCCCCTAATGGCTATCTTTGAATTGATTGTACAATTTTAAATAATATAACAAAACCCTATGCTTGCCCAGGCTGCTAGTTTGTCTAATTTTTCCTTCTGGCTGATAGTCAAGATAATTATATAACATCTTCATGGGCAGAGTTGCATGTTGAGCTGGCTAGTTTATGTCAACTTGACTCAAGCTAGAGTCATTGGAGAGGAGGGACCCTCAATTGAGAAAAGTTTGCATTAGATCAAGCTATAGGCAAACCTGTCAGGCATTTTCTTAATTAATGACTGATGAGGGGAGGGCACAGCCCATTGTAGGTGGGGAACAATCCTGAGCTGGGGGTCCTGGTTCTACAAGAAAGCAGGCTGAGCAAGCCATGGAGAGCAAGCCAGTAAGCAGTGCCCCTCCATGGCTTCTGCGTCAGCCCCTGCCTTTAGTTCAGCAGTTCTCAACCTGGAGGTCCCGACCCTTAGGGAGTTGGTTGGCACTTTCCCAAGGGTCCAGAGCCACGGCGTTAGTTCCTGCCCTGTCTGAGTCCCTATCCTGACTTCCTCAGTTATGACCTGTTACCTGGAAGTGTAGGATGAAGTAAACGCTTTCCTCAGTAAATTGCTTTGGTTATGGCGTTTCATCACAGCAATGACCCCTGACAAGATACCTGTCTGTAAACCAAAGACTATAAATACATCATTCAGCTTGACAGCTTTCAGGAGGGGCGGTTTGAACACTGACCGCACCCCAACTCTGTGTCCCACTATGCCAAGTAGTCAGCATTTCAAAGGAATGGGGAGATGTTCCAGAGACCTACATAACAGTCCCATGACCAAAATATATGTTCTTATGTTCTTCAATTCGGGAATTTGCTTTCTCTGTAGTAAAATTGACTTACCTTAACCCCCCCCCCCCAACCCCCAAGCAGGGCCTTTTCTGTGGCCCATGTTGGTTGGATCTCATTCTATAGCTCAGGTTGGTCCTGAGCTCACGATCTTTCTGCCTTCAGTCTTCCTAGTGCTGGGATTATGTGTGCTATCATGCCCAACTAGACAATTTTTTTTAATATGTATAGTCAACTCTCAAGAACTTTACAATTTTGAATATAGAATATATTTCTCATAAACTCTTAATGTTTTAAAATCTGAGCCTACAAGCATATGTGCTGCTGGGATTTCCACCCCCCCCCCCATGACTGTTTATCTGTTTATGTAGGTCTCTGGTTCCTCCTGGAATTCTTTCCATTAGAAACAAACCTACTTTGGTCTGGTGCACTTGGGCCCTTTGCTGATGTACTCACTTAAGTCACGCTAATGAAGGGACAAATGTTTGCAAGCAGAAGGCTAAGGAGTGCTCAGAATTGAGCCTAAAATTCTGTGGGTAACCTCCTTGTGATCAATTAGGAACCCAGTATATATTCCTTCCGGGTGGACTTTGAGGCAACAGGAGAGTTCCCCATTCAGGTGCCTCTAAACTTGGTTTGACCTGGAGCCTCTGGTCAGCTGCCTTTGAACAGGAAATAGGTTGGAGACACAGGGTCTTCATCAGCGGAGAGGCAGATGGCAAACAGATGCAGGAAGAAGCAGGGCGTAGGGAGGGAAGGGTAAAACTTAAAAATACCTTGAGAGCGAGCGCCTGACACAGAGTTTCCTTTATATCGTTAGATCACTGTGTCTTCCCCCACCAACCCTTCCTAGGACAAGATAAGAAATAATAGCCAAAGGACTTTCTGAGGCGATGACTCAGGCTTCCAACTGTCAGGCTTTCTTTTCAGTCACTGCTTTATTGAGCTTTTAAGGAAGCAGTTCATTGGAATTTATCACTCCTTTTTCCCCCCTTAAATCAGTGAGTGGCTCGGGGTATGAGACTCCTGTAGGTTCAGTTCTATCTGTGTTGGCGTTTCCACTGGAAATGCGGAGTGTGGCCTTTACTTGTTTGGGTGTCTAATCCCGTTTTCAAGGCTCGTCACGCCCCTGCTGAGGGTCAGCACCCCTTGAACAGAGCCCTCTGCACCTGCCTGCCTATTCTCTTTCATTCCCCTCTGAGGAGAACTAGAGGATGTTCCGGATGGCAAACAATACCACGCTCCACTGACTTCGGTGACAGAAAACCATTCCAGACCTGGGAATTTGGTAAACTTTAAAGGGCATGAGAAAATAAACACAAAAACAAGCGAGTCTGAAAAGGTCTGGTTTGCCAGTGCAAGAGCACTGCATTTCAAGGTTCCAGATACCAGGGGGAGCACGCCCTTGGGTTTCTTAGCTGACAGGGCCCAGGCACTGGAGAAAGCTGCACAGAACATAGGAGATGCCTTCGTCACAGGAGCCTCACTGAGAAGTTATTAACATGAGCCAACGGGTGTAAACAGCGCAGAGTTCTCCAAATGACCACAGTGGCCAGATATGGGTGCCCATCTCCCAGAGTGAGATTCCAAATTGTTATGCTTCCCCGATCTGAATAAACGGTAATTGGGTGGAGACAGTCTGAACGGATAAAAGACTGTCCGCACTTGCTGCTTTACTCCTGTTCTGTAGTCAAGGCTCTTGGCCCTTGCTGATGCCTGGCTGTAATTCCTGACCATGGAGAGGAGAGAGTTTCGTAGGCAGATTTGAACCCGTGACTTGTCACTTGAGCCAAACTCACAACAAAAGAGATAAAAACATAAATTCAGGATTTACCTCATGTTTTATGCCCCAAATGACGTTTTGCTGAAAATGTCCCACTGTGTACACAAGGATCTGGTATTCGAATATCTCATGTAGCCACATTAATGCCTTCGCCATCTTTCCTAAAACCACGTTGTTTTTCATTTTTCCTAACGAAGCAATATTCCCTCAGACTGTAGCACAAGTGCATTACTAGCTTTCACTGTGCATGCCGTCCATCGCTGAAGGGGGAGGGTGCACATTCCACAGCACACAGTTGAGGTCAGAGGACACCTTTGTGAGTCAGCTCTCACCTTCTGCCTGGATATGGGCTCTAGGGTCTGAACTGTCCAGCTGGAGCAGGAAGTGTCGACCTGCTGGGCCATCTTTCAAGCCCCTATCTTTCACTTTGTGTCAGGCTCCAAAATCCAGGCAAGGGTGCAGCTGATCAGAATCTCTTTCCTCCCTCTTAATCTGAACATTCCTGCCTGTCTCCCTGCCTGCCACTTTCATTTCCCGATGATGCCTGTCCCATGTGCTCCCAGAGGAGACTTCCTGAGAGAGAACAGGGCATTCTCCTTTCAGTACCTCCAATCCCAAAGCTGCATACACACACACACACACACACACACACACACACACACACACACACAATGCACATTAATACACATACACACACAAACACACACACACACACACACACACACACACACACATTCACACACACAGAATGGAGGGGCTGAGGAGGTAGGACATTGATCATGGCCCTGGGGAATGTTGAAAATACGAGTGACTGCGTTTGATCAGAAGACACTCGTCCAGGCAGCCCATGACAAAGCATCATTGGGGAGCATGGCTGGACCAATGGGCAGTACAGCAGTTTGGCTGGCAGGCAGGATCAGAGGGAGAGGAGTCTGACGGGTTGGGTTAGCATTGGCTTGTGGCTGGGCTGCAAGATCTGTCAGCTCCAGATCTTTGTCCTTCAGGTTTGAAGAGTCAGATGAAACTGGGCAGGGTAGAGATATTATCCAGAAAAGCTTGCTTCCTGGAAACACACAGGGCAGTTGGGTGAGGTAACTGGGTGGAGATTCTTCAGAGAAACTGGTTAGAAGACCAGAGCTACGATCCAGGTCTTGATTACAGTGAAGTAATGAGAAGGGGGCGGTAATATGGAGACACTGCAAAGGAAGGACTCCCGGGATCTGGAAACCAACCTGCTAGCTACCAGACAGGATTAACAGATCACCTGTGATTCCAGACTGGGAGGCGGTGAGAAGCTGGAGTAGGTGGCCTTAGATGCATGCAATGCGTAGGGCTTAGGTCCATCTTGCTGAAAATGTCCCTCTGTGTACACAAGGGTCGGGTATTCGAGTTCTAAACTAGACATGTGCATTTGAAGTTGTAACCGTGCTGGCTTGGGCATGGGAAGGCTGCAAGATGTATACGTTTAGGTAGTTCTTGCATTTATGAGCTAGGAAAAGTTAGAAGGCTTGGAAATAGAGGGAGGCAGGGTCCCAGGGGTGGCTGCCTCTGACGTGGGGGTGGGGTGAGAGAAGAGAGGAGGGCAGAAGTGAAGACAAATAGTCATGAAGCAAACAAGGAAGGCAGGCTGTGCTTGGGCAGGAGGACTGATGTTTGAAGGCACGGGGCAAGAAGTCACAACACAGTGGCCAGGAGAAAATGACTTTGCAAAGGTGGAGGCGGCAGTCTAGAAAGCCACCAGTGCTTCTGTGATATAGAAAATGGTATGTGTGTGTGTGCTGGGGGCTGTGCGTGATGTCGTAGACCCAGGAAGAATGCCTGAGGTGCAGAGGAAGCCTGGAGCTGGGAGGGAGAAGGGAGGGAACTTGGGAATGAGTCACAGGGAGGAACCTGGTGAAGGAAGCCTGGACTAAGTTCAGGAGAGCCATGAGTCTGTGGCCCGAGGGACCAGCTAAAGGCAAAGCATTCCCTGCCTCCCGTTCTGGTTGGGTTTTGTCTGTAATCTCTGCAGGTGCATGCAGACACTGCAACTTGTACTGGCAGGCTCATCCTGCTGATAGCCCCTTGCTCGACTTCCAGACCCAACTGCATCGACTGCCCCTGGCACACAGTAAGCAATTGATAAATGAGGGAGGGTGCAGGGGGGCTAGCTCTAGACAGGAGGAGAGATTATCTTTCTAGGTCAGAAGAGAGGGGAGAAGCTGAGTCATCAAAGAAGGTTCCCCTCTTGCAAGATGGTTTCCGTCATCTTAGGGACATGGCGTCTGAGGGCTTTCCCCAGACAGGGCAGTGGCAGGGCCTGGAGGACACTGGTGTTTTCTGTGAATCAGCTCACCCACTAGACATGTTACCCACACTCCCTATAAGCTCGAGATAGCACTGGGTGCCATTGCTATTTTAACTAAAATAGATGTGAACATAGCAGACCATGGTACAGACCCAGGTCTCTTGACTGCAAACCCATGCAGTCCCCATGCCCCGCAGATGGAGCAGTTGTTGGGCTCGGATAGAAGAAAACATGAAGTGGAGTTAAGGGTCTAGCCAGGGTGAATGAACTTGCCCTTGTCTCATGTGTCTCATGTGCAGGCAGTAAGCTCCCATGACTTCCAGAAGCCCAGAGAACGCCAAGGCTGAGGGAACCCAGGCTCTGCTTCAGTCTAGAGAGGAAGGATGTAACCAAGGAGGATGCTGAGGGCCAATTCAGTAATTGCTTCAGGAGGCTGGATTTAGTCTCCCAGGAGACTTGGCGGCTCTCAAACTTTTCCCTTGCTAACGCCTCAGAGATCATCAAGGATGGAGCAAACTCCACCAGCTTGGTCTTTCCGTGCAGGCAGCTTCTTTGGTTTGTGGAGAAATGTAGCTAAGGTCTTCTAAAAGGTCCAGAGTTCATCTTTCCTCTGCCGTCAAATAAATTCCCTGTCACTCAATACCTATGCTGCCAATTGTGTTCTGAAAGAGATCCTTTTACTTTTTGAGTGTGTGTGTGAGTGAGGGTGTGTGTGTGTGTGTGTGTGTGTGTGTGTGTGTGTGTGTGTGATGTCTCCTAGTACTTTCTTGGGGACAATGTTCGAAAGTTCAAAGACTGTCTTCCTATCTTCCCACAAACACCAGAGGGGCGGAGCCAAACTGATGACCACTGTGAAGTAATCCTCTCTGAGAAGAACAGTGGCTTGTACTGCACTTACCAGGAACACAGGTAGAGGGGAGCCTCCACTATGTGTGTGTGCTCAAGAGCTTGAGGGAGCAGTTCTAGAGAGGCTGGTCTGTCTGTCTGTCTGGTGTGACTCTTATACCAATAGCTACATACTATGGCTTTTTCATTCAGAGACAACTAGGAAAAACTTAGATTCTGTTTTGAAGTGAAAGTAAAATTCAGATTCTACAAGCCTGCTCTTCTAGGTGTGTCCCATATATAAGTCAAGCAAACACAGCGTTCTGAAAGTTTGCTTTGCTTTGTTTTGTAAAATTTTGTCATTCTCAAATGTGGCAGATGGTGATATCTTGTGACATCAAAAGGTCAGAGAGTTGGAGGAGGCATAACTAATCAAACTGATCTAGAAGAACATGTCTCTAGCCTTTTAAAAGGTAGCGTGTAAATTCTGGCTGTCAGTTCAGTCAGCACTAAAGATTCGGCTCATTCTCATCTGAGGACTTAATTGCTCACACTATCCCAGATCACTCATGTGCACAGCTCACTCATCTCCAGTGGAAGTCCGACTGCTGAGCTCCCAGAGCACAGCATCGTGTCTGGCACCCATCAGGAAGGTAAGGCACCCATCATCTAGGTAAGAATTTACAGTGGATACACACAAATCAGTCCATCTGTCCCCACACAGAAAAGCATCGCTCACCTTCAGGATCTAAAACTTCTCTTGTATTTGCTTTGCTTGCCTAAGTTTAATAATCTGAGACAGACTCTCATAACAAACTATCTCTACATCTTTATGCCTGGGTGTGCAGTGCACGGCCATGCTTCTGGAAGCATCAGCTCTCACATTCTGACACGGTTAACACGTTCTTCTTCTCCTGGGTTGTGGCCGTCTCAAAGTATGGTCAGCCTCTGCACGCTGCAGCGTTAGAAGGTCTGCTCGCAGGGTTAATGTGTAATTCAAGCTCTTGTTCTAAACTGTCTAAATCTCAAATGTTTGACAAATGGCACCAAGCGCTGTGTGAATAAAGTAAACATTGACTCTCGGACAAGTAGAAGTCCCCACTTCAGCTTCTGGATTTTATACTAGAATGGTTTTTAGGCTATACGCTTATCAGACTTCCAAAAATGAACTTTCTATAAAAACCACACTGGGCCCCTCAGCTGTGTTTTCTTCTATTGCTTATAGATAAAGTGAAAACAGAAGAGGAGGAAGAGGAGGAGGAGGGGGAGGAGGAAGAGGAGGAAGAGGAGAATCATCATCACCACCACCACCACCACCACCACCACCACCATCATCATCATCATCAGCAGCAGCAGCAGCAGCAGCACTATTGAACTAGAAACAGTGCCAGGGTGTCCTTTTTTTCTCTCAGATTAATTTTTTTGGAACACCGAAGCCATGCCTTCCCCTATGGTGGCTCTCACAATGTACAGAAAAACAGCAGCTGCCTTGATTTCCTCCAGTGGCAGCTCAGATGAAAACGGGAGACACATTTCATTTTGAGGTGTCACTTCATTGCAAATAACATTTCACACACAAGAGAACTTTGAGAATGTCACTTGAAGTGTTTTAGTGAACATTATTCATGGGGGCTGTGGACGTTTGTTTCCCCATCTATTCAAGCCAGGAGTGAATGCTTGACCAAAATACAAGATCACAGTCGATGAAATTTGTAGAAAATCCCCAAAAACATGTGCATGGATTATCGAATGGCTTACTTGTTCTTAAAAAATTAGCATATTGAGACCAGGAACTTGTATTCAGGCTGAACGCTGAGAATATTAAGATACTTTAGTGGGCTTTGCTGTTGTTATGTTTTAACTTTAAAAATACCGTCCGCGGGCTGGAGAGATGGCTCAGCTGTTAAGAGCATGTGCTGCTCTTGCAGAGGGCCTGATTTCTGACTGCGGTACCCACATAGTAGCTCACAACTGCTGGCAGCTCTGGTTTCCTGGTACCCAATGTCTTCAACCTGGACCTGTGGACTCCTACATGTACATGGTGCATATAAACTCACACAGGGCCACACACGTGCACATAAATAATAAACAAATCATCAACAAATATATCTCGTCCAGATACCATATCCTAGGAAAGATTAACACTGCTGAGTTCCTGCCAGGAATGCGTAATCTGAGTTCAAACCCGAGAACGCCTCAGGCAACTGTAAATGAAGCTTGTCCCAGTTTAAGAGAGAACGAATTTTTTCGTTAAATGTTACTATTATAAGAGATAAGAAAATTCCAAAATTCCAAACTACTAAAGACCCATCGCGGCTGAAGGTAGGAACCCAAAAGAAGAGTAGAGTGACTTGAGAGATAACTGGTACACGGCCGGAAGTTCCACCATGCTGTTAGTGACCAATCAGATGCTGCGATGCATCAGAGTGCTGCTTGCTGTCCAATAGCTGAAGACAAAGGTACGCAATGCTAACACCCGAGCTTCCAGATAAGGGCAGAACGTGCAGATACTCTTTGAACTGCTGTCACTTTTTCCTTGTCTGATTGTTTCCCCCAAAGACCGATCAATCTGAACTTATTTTCAAACTAATTTTTTTAAAAAAAAAATCATCTTACTTGGAAAATAATGCCTTCTGGGGACTGTGGTCTCCTCTTGGTAGGAACCGTTGTTAGGGTTCTGTCTGCAGCCACCTGGCGAAGTTGAGCGCTGTCTCAGTAACTTTGTGACTGGATGAGGGATACAACTGAAAGGTTGAAAGACTTTGTGGCTTACACTTAAGTAGCCACTGATCAGAGGCCCCGTGTAGGGTGCATCAGCTTTCTCTTTAGGTGTTCAATGCCTTGTTCTAGCACTCAAGTTTCAGAAGAGTTGGCTTTTTTCTTGCTTGGGTGGCCATCAGTTCTGAAGGAATTTAGTAGACTCATGCTTCTCTCCAGGAGAGAAGTTTTACTTATTTTTTTTAAAAATGTCGTGTTTGTGTTTGTGTGTGTGTGCGCGCTCTTTTCATGGGCACATCTCAAGTTCTCCAAAGCATTTGCCTGTGACAGATTTTAAGAATTTTTCAGTCTTCAGTGGACTGTCCTCCTCACCTTGGAGTGTCCCTTCTGCGAGACATGTAATGCAAAGGCGTCCTTCAGATCCCTTGTCTTTCTCAGCCACTGCTCTTCCATCAATGCTCCCAATCCTCTCATTAAGTTTTTTCTCCTCCATGATATGATAGCTTCAAAGGTTCAGGTAGATTTAAAGTGTATGCTGGGCTGGTGGTACATGCCAACAGTGGAACACTCTGGAGGCAAAGGCAGGCTGATGGGGCCAACCAGGCTCCAGAGTGAGCCCATGCTAATCTCTTTGGTAAGTCTCTCCTAGGCAGAATCTCTGAATTTTGTGTCATTAGTTGCCCACATGTTTCCATGTTGTATTTTTTTCTTTGCATGTTATAGTCAGAGAACATATTACATGAGGTTTTCATGCTTTGAAATCTGTTGGGTCCTACTTGTGGCTCAGCTGATGGTCTGGGTGATCATTGGAGTGTATCTACAGCACTTACCAGCTATAGGACTTTGCTAGGTTGACTGTGTTACTTAGAATATTGCTGGCTTCCCCCTCTCATTTGTGGGTTGAATCTATGTCTCCCATGCTCTAGGCCAGGGCTTTCCTACTGAGCAGCTCCTAAGCACTTCTTTTTCCCTTTAACACTTTAAGATGAGGTGCTAGGCTTTCTAGGATGGCCTTGAACGTGAAGTCTTTCTGCTTTAGCTTCTCAAGTACCAGTATGGCCAGGCCTGGCTTCATGGTGATTTGAGAGCACTTGGGCTGCTGAGATGTCTGATTGTTTTGTTCTCTGATGCCCTTTGAGTCTCTTGTGAGTTTTAATGATGTCTGCAGGTCCGTACATACTTTTATTTCCTTCATTTATTTTTTATATAATGTCTTCATTTTGTTTTGTTTTGAGACAGGTTTTGTTTGTGGTCCAGGTTGTTCTGGAACTCCCTCTGTAGATCAGGCTGGCCTGGAACTTAGAGATCTGCCTGCCTCTGGTCCCCCAGTGCTGGGATTAAAGGCACGCACCACCACTGTCCAGGTAATGTCTTCCTTTTCTACCATAGTTTACTTACCTGATATTAATAAAGCCACTCAGTATTTGCACTGGTTATTGTCCCCATTTTTTGTTTCTAAGTATCTATTTCTCAGTAATGTATCTTTGTTGGACAGGATCTCTGCCGTCTTTGTGTGTTACGGTGATGTGTGCCTGTAAGCCGGGGTTTCTCGTCTCCTCGCATTCACTGTGACTATTGCTCGGTGGGGTTGTGTCTGTCACTTCCTGTCTGTCTGTCTGACCCTTCTCTGTTCTATGATATTCCTTTTCTCCTTCTGTTGATCTCATTAGATCCCAGCCCTGCACAGCATCAGCTCCTCCTATTTATGTAAATTGTCATTATTCACTGCGGTAAAGCTGGAGTTTCAAGTGTTTGCCTTCTAAGGAAACCACAAGGGAACCAGTCTTGTTAAAGGGACAGCCACTTACCTTTCTGGCTTCTTATTTCTACCTGCAGCTGGACTCTTGGCTTCTTGGCTGAAGCGCAGCTGAGCGCCCTCCATGTCTTGTTTCCATGGACTACGCCATCCTTACCTGATAGCCTCTATGCCATCTGGTTTTTTAATGCACACTGGTTTCTGTTGTGTACACATGTCTGTGCAGGTATGCAGGTGCATGTGCATGTGTGTACATGTGTGTGGAAGCCAGGAGACAGCCTCAGGGATTGTTCCTCAGGGCTCGTCCACTCTTTTTTTGAGACGGCAAACCCTGTCTCTAGGTTTGAGCTCACAGAGTAGCTGGGCTACTTGGCCACAAAGCAGCAGGCAGCTGAGTGTCTTACCTTCCTGGCACCTGGATTACAAGTATGTACATTCACTTGCCATTTTCACATGTGCTCTGGGTGCTGGAACTCAAGTCTTCATGTTTCTGTGACAAGTGATTCGGTCAACCCCCAATGCTAGACATTGTGTTGGGGGGTGTGGAAGGAAGAATTAATGTCCCGTCCCCCAGCACTGCACTGACCCATTGTCTTCTAGTCTCCATTGTTTCTAATGAGATTTGTCTTGTGTGTGTATGTGTGTGTATGTGTGTGTTTCGGCTTTTATGAATTTTTCTCTGCAGTTTTGGTTTGTGACATTTTTTGGCATAGTGTATTTTTCTTTCTTTTCTTTTTTTTTTTTTTTTTGGTTCTTTTTTTTTTTTCAGAGCTGGGGACCGAACCCAGGGCCTTGCGCTTCCTAGGCAAGCGCTCTACCACTGAGCTAAATCCCCAACCGTGTATTTTTCTATATGTATATATTGCTTGGATTTGTTGGGCTCCTCGTAGAGTCCTGTCTTTCTGTAAATACAGGAATTTTATGTCATCATTTTTCAACTTTTAAAAAATGAAAGTTTACTGTAAAGAACATGAAAATGAGAAAGCCTGTGAGGCTAGCCAAACTCAAAGGCCATACGTTTCACCACACTCAGCACAGTCAGACAGCCATGCTGAAGCCGTGGAATTTGATGTTGGATTTTTTGCACTTCACTATCAATTAGATTTTCATACATGTCCTCACCACAAGCTCCCTCCCCCAAAATCCATGACACAGTTGAAACTGGACAAACAATGAACTTTATGTCATTATGACTCACAGGGCCACCACCTGTATCCACCCCTCTCCACCACCCAGAGTCTGCCCCATCCAACCCCTCTCCATCACACAGAGTCTGCTCCTGTGTCCAACCCCTCTCCATCACCCAGAGTCTGCTCCTGTGTCCAACCCCTCTCCATCACCCAGAGTCTGCCCATCCAACCCCTCTCCACCACCCAGAGTCTGCCCCATCCAACCCCTCTCCACCCAGAATCTGCCCCATCCACCCCTTCTCCATCACCCAGAGTCTGCCCCATCCAACCCCTCTCCACCACCCAGAGTCTGCCAATCCAACCCCTCTCCACCACCCAGAGCCTGCCCCATCCAACCCCTCTCCACCACCCAGAGCCTGCCCCATCCAACCCCTCTCCACCACCCAGGGTCTGCCCCATCCAACCCCTCTCCACCACCCAGAGCCTGCCCCATCCAACCCCTCTCCACCACCCAGAGTCTGCCCCATCCAACCCCTCTCCACCCAGCGTCTGCCCCATCCACTCCTTCTCCATCACCCAGAGTCTGCCCCATCCAACTGCTCTCCACCACCCAGAGCCTGCCCCATCCAACCCCTCTCCATCACCCAGAGTCTGCCCCATCCAACCCCTCTCCATCACCCAGAGCCTGCCCCATCCAACCCCTCTCCATCACCCAGAGTCTGCCCATCCAACCCCTCTCCACCACCCAGAGTCTGCTCCTTCTCATTCTCTGCCATATGTTGTACTATGTCCATGTGTGTATGTATAATATATATATAATGTATAAAATGTATATAATGTGTATACACATATCTACTGTAGGCTAGGGTCAGTATATCAGGGAGAATGGGCAATTATTTTTATTTCTGAGATTGTGTGACTTTGATGTTATACATTCTAGGTTCATCCATTTTCCTGCAAATTTTTTGATTTCATTTTTCTTCAGAGTTGAATACTACTCATATCTATGTTCATATATATATATATCTATATATATATATATATATATATCGGATTTATCCAGGATTTAGATCATCGAGGATCAGTGGGGTCCATTGCTCTGTGCCTGAAGCATAATGCTGTTGTAGCGAGAGTGGGATGGAAGAATCTGCTCACACAACAGCAGACAGGAAGCAGACTGAGAGAGGGCTGGGTCTCTGGACAAGATGCCCTTTCCTAGCATGCACTCAGCGTACTTGGTTTCTGCCCCTTCTCAGTACTGGCAACAAATTATAAACCCATCGATTAGGTCAGAGCCCTCATGTCCCAGTTGGCTGTCGGATATTATATTCTAGGCGGGGGAACCAAGCCTTTATCATACAAGGCTTTCTAGGGCACTCTGTGTCCAGCTTACTCCTGAAGATGATTTTGTTTCTTTGAATATACTTATGAAAGTTGCATTCAAATGTTTTGTATTAAATCTATAACATGACTCCAGGTCTTCTCGTGTTCAGTTGTAAAGGCTCTGGACTGCCACCTTCCTACAGGGAATGACTCCTAACTTAGCTGACAGTTCAGTTAGACCATCCCTCGAGCTCTGTCTTCCCACACATCCTGTCTGGGCAGGTTCTAGTTGAGCTAGGGCAGGCTGGCAGCAGAACGTTCTGAGACACAGACGTCAGTGATAATAGGCAGCCCATGATGTGCTGCTCCAGCACCTCTGGATGGGACCCTCCCTCAGTGCCCAGGTTACTTGGAAACTCTAACGCTCAACCTTCCTACCACTCCGGTTCTTTAATACAGTTCCTCATGTTGTGGTGATCCCCAAGCCTAAAATAATTTTGTTGCTACCTCATAACTGTAATTTTGCTGCTGTTATGAATTATAATGTAAATATCTGATGGCTACACACACACACACACACACACACACACACACACACCCCTGTGGAGGCCAAGACCCACAGGTTGAGAACCACTGATCACTGTTTCTTGTGGTGAGCTTTGGGTTACCTTACCACTTGTGTGTCCAGTGCTGCTTCTAACCACAGCCCATGTCAGGCTCCCACACAGACCTCCGCAGCTCCCTTTCTGTGTAGTTCTTGGCTAGCCCACAGATTCCCACCATTCTAGCTGTTCTGATTCCAGCTTGTTCAGAGCAGCCTCAGTGTCATGCACTGCCGCTCACCTTGAGTTAGGGTTTGAATCTGAACTATCTCCCGTGACCCCTAGTTGGTGGTGTCACTTAGGAAGTTCAGGAAATTTTGAGAGTTGGTCCTAGGCAGGGAAGTAGGTGATGGGAAGAGTCTTTAGGAATGTCATCCTTGCCCACCTCATGTGTGTCTCTGTCTCTCTCTGTTTCCTATATGCTGTGGTATGAACGACTATCCTTGGCCACACGCTTCTGTTGCTATGATCATCTGAACCAGAGCATGGGGCCAAACATCCATGGACTGAGCCTTCTGGAATTACCCAAATTAGCCTTCCTCTCTCAGGTTGCTTCTGTCAGTATTGTGGTTCTAGGGACACAGAAATAACTAGTTCATCTTGTTGTGGAAATTTCCCCACGTAGAGAGAGCTGGGCATCCCTGGAGACTAGTGTTGAGTTTCTGTTCCCAAAGGGATTGTAATTTTGGCTGCCTGTCCTCCATTTCTAGAAACAAGTATTTTGTTCAGTTTTATGATAATTTTCAAAGAAAGAGGGCTACTCTGGTCCAGTTACACTATTGTGGTTGGAAGCTCCTAAGGGTTTTTAACATTGAAGATGAAGAGGAGGAGGAGGAAGAGTGGGGAGAAAGGGAGAGGGAAAGGGAGGGAGACAGAGACAGAAGCAGACATAGACAGTAGAGAAAGCACCAGGACCTTGATGTTTACTGAAGGTTGAGTAACCTGAAGATCGTCCCATGAGATGTTTACCCATTAGAGCTTATGTTTAATGTTTACAGTTTAATAATATTAATAATGGTTATTTCCTATTATTGAACATTTGTACTTCATTTAAGATTTGAACTTTTCAAAAACAATTACTTCACTAGGATGTCATTTAAATTTAAATAATGTACTCTCCAGGCCATTTTGGCTGTTGTCCTTATTAATTGGTTTAGAAATATTGTAAGAAGAAAAGTAACTATTTTTGATTGAACAGTTTGTTTTAATTTATCCATGCTAAGAACACTACCATACTTTAATGAAATGTCATAGAAATTTATTAGAGGATAAGAAGAGTGGTTTGTAGTTTGCATGTGTTTTTTTCTCTGGAAATTGTCAATGGTTGTGGACAG
Organism: Rattus norvegicus; assembly: GCF_021556685.1. Classification (NCBI taxonomy): domain Eukaryota; kingdom Metazoa; phylum Chordata; class Mammalia; order Rodentia; family Muridae; genus Rattus; species Rattus norvegicus. Next base: position 121,850,849 of record NC_141535.1, read on the forward strand.
TCCAAGGTTGCTGTACTGAATTCTGTTATGAATCAAACAGTGCTTGGGGTTGGGGAGGCCGCTCAATGGGTCAAGTGCTTGCTATACAAGCATGAAAATCTGAGTTTGGATCTCCAGCACCTGGTCTAGTATGTGTGTAACCCAGCACTAGGGGAGCAGAGGCAGGCAAATCCCTGGAACTAATCAGCTGGCCAGCCTAGTGGAATCTGTGAACTCCAAGATCAGTGAGAAATCCCGTCTCAAAAACACAAGGTAGAGAAATAGGAAGGAAGACACTTAGTGCTCATGCTGACCTCTGACCTTCACACCCCCCCACACACTGAAATGTACACATACATGTACACACATGTATGTACATGCCCCCCACAGACACTCATACACAATACACATACACACATATGCACATGCGTGCACACATATACACATGCACTTTCATGTACATGCATGTATGAGCACACACACACTAATGTATCGTGCCCCTACTGCCTTCAGAATTTCCCCTTTTGAAAGAGAACTGAAGACCCAGTGTAACTTCCTGCTGTGGATCTAGTGTGAAATATTGTTAATTGTAATAATAAAACAACTGCCTAACTTTGACCTCTAACACAGTTGCTTTCCAGTCTCCTTAGAAGGCTCGCTAGGGAAAGACAGCCCAAGCTAAGCTTGCCTCAGGACACCTAACTTCAGCCCCTGGATGATCAGACTTGCTGGTGAGGACCAAGGTGGAGAACAGCATCCTTGCCAGCCAGGGGCAGGGAGAATTTGCCTGCAGAGACTCAAGCTGTTCAACAAGGAGCAAACGTGATATCTGCCCATAGAAGACTCCCTGGACTTCTGTCTCTCCATATAAAGACAAGCTCCATAGGGAGGGCACACTATATTTTCAGAATATTACACAGGAAAATGGTTTAATACAACAATGAGAAAGAAAAGTAACACCATGATACAGGTTTAGAATTAGAACTTTGCAGGCCACCAAGATGGTTGCACAGGTGAAGACGCTGGCCACGAAGCCTGATTACCTGAGTTCAGGGGCAGGCGAGATGCTTGGCAGAGCAGTGTTTTGAAGTTTAGGTTCCCTGTGCCCCAGAGTTGGGTATGTTTACATATATGTATCATGAGGTGTCTCGGGAATGGGATCTGAGCCTAAGCAGTTCTGTATTTCTGTTTACCTTCTACATGCAGCCTGGACACATTCTGATACACTGCGTGCATTTTTACAGTCTACCACGAAGACATCTGAGGAATCTGACCCAGTGTGACCTCACGCAGGTGCTCAGGACATTTCTGATTTTGGAGCTTTTAGGACTTTAGCCTCAGATCTGGGATGTGTTATTTGCACTGTCGTCCCTGCTGTGGCCATAAGGAAACCAGTGCTACTGAAGAAGTGAGTGTTCCGAGTGCCTAGTGAGCTTGGAGCCTGACTCCAGAGGAGCTTAAGTCAAAGTTCATAATTTCAAATGCTTCTGCAGCTCCGGGTATAGCTTCAGTGGGAGAAGACATCTGTCTGTCCATCTCTTTACCCTACATTCATAAAGTACTGCTTAGGGCATACCTGGCCGCCAGTCAGGAAAACCACTCTTCAAACAGAGGTAGATGTGACCAGAAGATTAATGACAAGCGTATATGACAGCAGTCCAGGAAAAGAAAAAAAAAAGCAGACTCCTGGAGAGACACCCCAGAAATTCAGTGTCTGTGTGGACTTCAAAGAGAAGAAGTGAGAAGCCTTTGGCTTGCTTCAAGAACTGAGTGAGACTCGAGGCACAGATTCCAGGCTGAGGGAAAAACTGACTATGTTGCTCGCAGGCTGGGGCATGCCACCTCTACATGAAGTGAGGGTGTGAGGTATGGGCAGCATTAGTGAGCAGTGAGGGCCTGTGCCCTTGTTCACAGTTGCTGCTGATCTCCTAAGCAGTCGCAGCCCTCAGATGTAACAAGTATGGCTGCTGGGTAGGAGGAGCTAAGGGGCTCACTGATAAGCTCTCCTTATTCGGTGGTGATGGTCTGAGATCAATTTAACTGCTCCTTTAAATGACCGCGGGATGGGATAGATAGATGGCTACCATTCCTTGTTGACGTTCATGATGTGATTGTAATGGGCATGATGTTAAATTGTCATGTGCTGTTTGAACTCACCAAGAAGATGAGCCTGGAGGGGGCGTTGCCAGCCCCATTTCATACCTAAACATATGTGCCTCAAAATGCCCACCCTTAACTAAGGTCTGGAGGTTGGCTGTCCTCTGAGTCTGTGATACAGAAGAAAGGAAAGAGACAAACAGCTCAGGAATGAAAACACTGTGTCCTTGAGAACAGCTAGAACAGAGGATACAATTGTTTATCCCCTAATATAAAAAAGTTTGCAGTGGGGAGAAAAAGCAGGAAGTTCATCAGGAGGGAGGAAAAACCAGAAGTTCAGCAGTGGGGAGCTCATCAAGGGGGCGAAAGATCACTGGGAAGGGATGCCAGTTGACCTCTCAACCTTCCCAGTCCAATTTTGCCGGTATTTTGAGCACTCAATTAGCCAATGTTTTACTCACCCACTCAATCTCATTCTCTGCCTCCCACCCTCCCTCTCTCCTTCCTTCCCTACCTTTCTCCTTCCTTCCCTCCCTCCCTCTCTCCCTTCCTCTCTTTCTCCCTCCTTCCCTCTCCCTTCCTCTCTCTCTCTCTCTCTCTCTCTCTCTCTCTCTCTCTTGATGTGTATACTTAATAAACATACCCACTGAAAACTCAAATTGTAGATCACTCTGGATTGTACAAAACAATGTCTTTGTAAAGGTTTTATAGTGTGGGTTGAATTTATCTTATCACCCCTCAAGACAAGCTGGAAAGGCGATTTGGCTTTAACCTGAGGTGTGCTCCTTAGTAGCTTTCAGGGGAGGGAAGGTCTGATTCTTTTGTTTGGAATTTAAGTCCTAAGAATGTAACCTTAGCTGGCTCAGAACTCATGATCCTCCTGCATTGGACTCCCAGGTGCGGAACTTGCAGATCAGTGCTACCTTGTCCTGCTGAGGATCTGCTGCTAACGGTGGGGATGCTAACCAGAAAGGTCCTGTCTTTATCCTTTACTTTTTCACTCTTCTCTTTGCTTTTCCTCACTGGGATTTCTTCCCTCCAAATGGGCTAAAGGATTACAATTAGAGACAGGAGTAAGGACAAGGCGGGCTCTCTTGCGGCAGGCTGAGCTTCCCCTGTCCCACTGGGGATGTAGGGGCCACAGGGCTCCACTTTGATGTGGGTCAGTGCCCTGCACGGATTGCAGTGAGAGCTGGGGGCAGGGCGTGGTAATGGATTCCAGAGAGGGTTGTGCAAGGCAGGCACACGGCCAACCCAGTGTGGACAAACATTCTCACCCTGTCTCCCGAAGATTCTTGCAGCTTGTGTGGGGCATTCCTAAAAGACGGGTGCATTTGTTTGACTTACATAACGTCTTACATCAGAAGACTAAAGCCGCCCTTCCGGGCTCGTGTCCTGTTGAACCGGGTCCAACCGAAACTTCTTTCCCTTCCATAGGTAGAAACCTGATTACCTGTGTAAGTGCCGCCTGCCGGTCCGCACGGCTGCCCGCCCTCTGCCCTTCTCTCAGGGATCTTGATGACATCGCTCCTTCCTCTTGGAATTTCACCCATTCATCAAGTCCTTAAAAGGACTCCTTCAGAACTCGTCCATGAGAGACTTCTCCCTCATAGGCTTATACTGAGCATGCATTAAGTGTGCTTTGGGGCAGAGGAGATGCCGGGAGATTCTCGAACTGCAAAGGAGCTCGGGGATTATTATGGTATGCACGAAGGAACTGCAGCTTGTAGCAAGAACTCTCCTTCTCTCTGTGCTCGCCCCAGGAATGAGGTGATAAACACAGGCAGTGGTACTTCGTTTGGCTTCTGTTTCCTGCCAAGTCTTTGGTCCTAAGTTCTTTCCTCTGTCCAAACTTAACCACATATCAGAGGATGATCTTGAACATGTGATCTTCCTGCTTCCCTTCTGAGTGCTCGGAATCCAATCAGCACTAAGCTAGGTTTAATGCCTTGATTTTTTAGTTTTTATTTTTATTTTTTAAAGTTTTTAAAGAAGCCCTCAGCAGGAGCTGCTTTAAAGCACTGTAACTAAGTCTACTCTGGGAGGTGAGCATTCCCCTCGGGAGCCTCTCAGTATTTTCTGTGCTTTGGCCCCCACCTGAAGACCAAAGCAGACCTGGGGTCAGAGGTGACTTGGACTGCACAGAAGTCCACCAGGGCATTGCACTGGCTTTGTGAAGGGTCTCTGGTAGATAAGGTCACAGGACTCAGAGAGGAAGGACTTCTATCCAAGTGTCCCTTACACCATGGGACACCAGGGAGAGCGGACTTTGCTTCTAAGGCCTCCTTTCTATATCTCCTACTAAGATGGGCTCCAGGCACAGGGTCTAGGAGACAAGAAGGACAGAGAAAGGGAAGGAGAGAACAAGAGGAGGGAGTGTGACACATTGGTGGTGTGGCTGTCACAGGGCTATCCATATGAGGCAAAGTAAAGCGTCCTGCAGTCACTCCATGCAGCTGAGGCAAGGTGAGGGCATGGGTGGTTCTTAGTAAGCACAGTGGTTCCAACTCCAGAGAAAGCAGACTCAGCCCTGTGTAAGAATGTGCAGTCAATTCCTGACACCCTGACTGGAGAACTCTGGTCATCCAAGTTAGCTTTACCTGTCAACTTGGCATAGTCTGAATTTACCAGAGAAGGAGCCATCCACTGTGGGATCAGATCGGCCTATGGGATGGTCACAGGAAACTGTCCTGTGCTCAGCCCACTGTGGGTGGTACCATCCCTAGACCGGTGGCCCCAGGCTGTGTAAGAAAGCCAGCTGAATTTGAGCCTGAGAACAAGTCATCAAGCAGAGCCTCTCCATGGTTTCCGCTTTAAGTTCTTGTTTGAGTGCCTGGCCTGACCTCCCTCAGTAATGGGCTGTGTCCTGGAAGTGTAAGACAAATAAACCTTTCCTCTTTTGGTCAGTGTTCTATCATAACAGAAAGAAAAGCAGACCATCCTGGAAAGGAAGCTTTCAACACAACTGTGAGGCCCTATTGTCTTCCCCAGTCTCTCTCTCTCTCTCTCTCTCTCTCTCTCTCTCTCTCTCTCTCTCTCAATTTCTATCTCAGTCAATCAATCACTCACTCCCCCTCCTCCGTCCTCCCATTATCTGTGAGTACATTTAGAAAGCTTGTCAGAGTCTGAAGCTAACACGGAGCGGGAAAAACCAGACGTGGAAAATCTGAGTAAAAATCCTCAGGAAAATACAATAAAATGTTCCTAAAAAATTAAAATTAATCACTTGAGTATGTGTGGCTTGCATTTTTAAGTTAAAAATGAAATTTCAAGGTGTGGCCCCTTATCCCCTTATAACATTCATGGGGCTGGCTATAAAGTGTTGCCATTATTTTTTGAAACTTTCTATTTCAAATGGTGTTGGATTAAAAAAAAAAAACCATGGTATTCTGAAGTAAGGGCTGTAACATCAGCCAGGGCCGTTCAGTCAGCCTTTCCACTTGTAAATGGGAATGTGAGATACTTGCTAACAGATACAGATTCATTTCAGTTACTGGAGACGCCAACAAAAATGTGATTATGAAGTTAAGATGTATTATTTTTTATAAGAGCGGAATAGTTGCAAATAACTAGCTAGCTTGATATCATAAAGAATAATTGGCTAAAATTCTTAGGGCTCAATGTGAGGCTGAGAAGCCCTTTCTCTGTGAAGTCTGGCTTCTTTTGTACAGTAGGAACAGTCATTTAAAGCCCCAGAAATGGGGCCTTTTAACCTGAGTGTGGCCATCTGTAGGGACTGGGTGAATGACACTCTGTAAACAAGTGGACAGACAAACAGATAGACTGTGGCCAGGACGGTGGAATTCACCTGTGTATTTAGATGCATGGGGTTTAATCTAGAATTAGGTACTCAGGAAAGGGTATCCCAGTGCAAAGGTCAGAAAGCTGGCCCTCACTGTCAGGGAACACCCCCAAATGTCAGTAGAAGGATGCTAAGTCTACAAGCCAAAATACTTGGAGCAGTTTTCAAAACCTTGATGCCAGCAGATGAACTCTGGGAGATTCTGGGAAGCCTTGTTCACAGTCTGGGGCTGCTGGGTGACAGTCACGGACCCCACGCATCTGCCTGTGGGTGAGCACAACCATCTGCCCTCAGCACCAGTTTGTACCATGTCTCCTCATTTGGATCCCCACAAGGCAGTTCCCAGGGAGGTTCTACACCCAAAGCTGTGGCTGATCATGGCAAGTTCTTAGATGACCATTTTTTAGAAGGCCAACTTCTCTAACAAATGAAAGTTATCAAAGAAAAAGGACCCTTGGAGGGTAGAGGGTATAGCTCAGTGTACAATCTATGCTTGAGGCCCTGGGTCCATCCATCGGTCTTTCCATCCATCCATCCATCCATCCATCCATCCATCCATCCATCCACCCATCCACCCATCCATCCATCCATCCACCCACCCACTCATCCATCCACCCATCCACCCATCCATCCACCCATCCATCCATTCATCCATCCATTCATCCATCCATTCATCCATCCACCCATCCATCCATCCACCCATCCATCCATCCATCCATTCATCCATCCATCCATCCACCCACCCATCCATCCATCCATCCATCCATCCACCCATCCACCCATCCACCCATCCATCCACCCATCCACCCATCCATCCATTCATCCATCCACCCATCCATCCATCCATCCATCCATTCATCCATCCATCCATCCACCCATCTACTCATCCATCCATCCATCCATCCATCCATCCATCCACCCACCCACTCATCCATCCATCCATCCATCCATCCACCCATCCACCCATCCACCCATCCATCCATCCACCCATCCACCCACCCACTCATCCATCCATCTACCCATCCATCCATCCACCCATCCACCCACCCACTCATCCATCCATCCACCCATCCATCCATCCATCCATCCACCCATCCACCCACCCACTCATCCATCCATCCATCCATCCATCCATCCATCCACCCATCCACCCATCCACCCATCCATCCATCCACCCATCCACCCACCCACTCATCCATCCATCTACCCATCCATCCATCCACCCATCCACCCACCCACTCATCCATCCATCCACCCATCCATCCATCCATCCACCCATCCACCCACCCACTCATCCATCCATCCACCCATCCATCCATCCACCCATCCACCCACCCACTCATCCATCCATCCATCCATCCACCCATCCACCCATCCACCCACCCACTCATCCATCCATCCATTCATCCATCCACCCATCCATCCATCCATCCATCCATCCACCCACCCATCCATTCATCCATCCATCCATCCATCCATCCATCCATCCATCCATCCATCCATCCATCCATCCATCCATTCATCCATCCACCCATCCATCCATTCATCCATCTGGCTGGTCAATGATAAAATGAAAAATACCAGTGACTCTTGACATGAGTTTGTGTCTTCACCCATCTCTACCTTACTTTAAGTTACAAGGGAAAGTAAATCATCAGCCATTTTGGTTGGGGAGACAGTTAATCTGTAGGCAACACTTATAAGAGGTGCTTGAGCTGATGACCTGCGGGGGTGATCCATACTGATGGGAGGCTCCCTATGAGAAATTAGACACAGCTGGAGAAAATGATAATTGATCAACCCAGATCTGAATTTCTTGGGTTCTGTTATCTGAGGGGAAGGTTTCCACAGTTTAAACGAACCAGATGAATTGTGTGACTCAGAAATAGACAAATAATTGAGTTAGATGTGTCATAAATTCACACAATATATCTATATCTATACATACATACATACATACATACATACATACATAGAGTCAATTTGGGGGTCATCATCAAATACACATTGAAAAGTTAAAACTGATGGATACAGTTAGGCCAGTCTCAGCAGGAGAAATGTAAACAAACACCAAGATACAGACGGGCTGTGGAATACAACCACAGCCATGGTCCTTGAATGTTGTCTCACCTTTAAAGTCTGCAGGTGCTGCAGTTGTAGCCATGTGAGCGATTTACTCCCCACTCATCGCTCACCTCAGTAAAAATGATGCTGTCATGGTTGTCTGTCTTGTGGTGAGCAGAGTATGTGCTAACTGCTGGTGCCCAGGGAAGGCTTCAGGTAAACAGCAAACTTGGTTTTGGGGGGAGTCAAGTCACATGGACTTTTGAAGACATCGTAATGCCCCCTGTTCAAAGCCAATCATATGTCTCATGTCCTTAGTGTACTGTTAAGAGCTTTGGGAACAGGGGCAGATAGTTCACTTCTTTTCCTTACACATCCTGTGCAAGGTAGGAAAGAGACAATCGAAACTCTGAGTTGGACAGTGTGGCTAGAGCTCAGACTCGGGGTGCACTGAGCAGTTTTGTTTCTATACAAGATGGCTCACTGGTTTGGACAGTCTGCCTTATTATTCATGTATTCCTTGATTCCTCTGCTGGCCCCTGGGGCCTCAGCCTGGATCCTAGTTTTTAGAATTACTGGTCAAATCACTCACTTTTGAGGGTGTAGAGGGCTGGGTCACAGGTAAGTCAGCACCAGGAGAAGGCCAGCCTGTGCTCACTAACCTGTCTGGTTAAATGTCTAGTTACCTTATAGACTGTTATCTTCTCAGAAGGGTTTCTCCGTGAAGGGTGCTGCTTCCCCAAAGAGGTGAATAGAAACAATTAAGGCTCTCTAAACTGAGAAGAAACTTTTAGCTTTCATTCTTCAGAATCGAAAATTTGAAACAAAGGCAAGAGTTGGCAGAGTAACCCTTTATGGTTTATGAGTAAGGGAAACGCAGGAGTGTTTAGAACTCACTTTGAGACGATGTCAGACAGAGGTCCATATCTGGTACTGAGGAGAGATGGCTGAGTTGGTGAAATGCTTGATGTGCAATGAAGACTTTAGTTTGAGTCCCAGAACTCATGTTGAAAAGAGAGGTGATTTGATGTATGCTTTTAATTCCAGTGCTGGAGAGGCAGAGACAGGGGGGACCCTTTGGTACTCCATGCCAGTCAGCTAAGCTAATAGATGAGCTCCAAGTTCCAAAACTAAGGTGGGGGTGATAGAGGAGGACATTCATGGTTGACCTGGGTACTCCAAGAGCACTGCATCCAAATGTGCCCCCACACAAACAGTACGCGTGTGCTTATGCTAAGGTCATGTATTTCTGAGAAGCGGGTCATACTGTGAATATGTTTGCTTACATTTTGGGATTACTGGTTGCTTACAAATTGGGATTGGTCGCCTCTTGTTCTCCAAATGTTATCAGAACTGAGGCAATCTGAAGGCAACTACATGGGGGGAGACGAGAGGTGCATTTCTTTCTAGTCTGTTAGAGCAATGAACCCTTCTCTGCTTCCTCGGTGGAGTGCCCTGCAAGCTGTCTGCACCTTGGACTGGTGGGAAAGACTCTGCCGCAGACATCACTGCTGTGTGTGAAGAACTTTGCTGTGAGGCTGATGAGAGGCTCATTCTGGGTCCTTTCTGTGCTTTGCCTTCCTGCTGTCTCCTTTGTCAACTCTCCCTGAAGATGGTGGGGGTGGGCGGGGCGGGGGAGAGGAGGCTGCATTCCCACTTAGCCCTCTGGTTTTTGTTCTTTCCAAACCTCCAAAAATTCAGGCCTTACTATACAATCTAGGAGGTGCGCTCTCCCTCCTCTCTCCGCCCCTTTCCTCCCTCCCCCCTCCTGCTGTTGCTGTCAGTTATTCTGCTAGTACTGATTTATGTAAAGTCTCTAACTTAGAAAACTGACCACAGCAACATCACAGCAAAGGTCACACCAGAACAGGAAGCTAGTTTTCCTTGACTTTTTGACTAAAAAAAAAATTGTGTTCCCTTTCCTACATTCTTCGACCCCCGGTCAGTCCACTGTGCACATCGCTGTATCACAGGCGATGATGGAATGCTCTGAAGGCTGACAAGGACTTTGAGTATACCCTGAGCAGACCCCGTGGGCAGTGCTCCAGGTCTCGGAAATCATGGGTGGGTGAGGTCATCTTACCCACCCCACTTGTTTAACAGCCTCTGTCGGATCTAAGGTGAGAACAACACAGTAAGGAAACAAATCTGGAAACGTTTTAGAGGGTTTTAATCTGTGATTTTGTTTTATCTGGGGATACAACCAATTAACCAAAGCATCGATCATTCACTACTTCTGGGCAAAGCTCACTGCCTAGTGCCCCTGTGCAAACCAAACCATCCTCAAGAACCTGCACGATAGCACTTAGGTATGGTGGGAACCCTTGCCTTTTTCTGAAATACATGTAGAGATCCTGGTGCCTGACTCCCCGGGTGGGGCAGAGTGTGTAGCATGGATTAAGTGGGTTTGACTGGGAGTACTGCACAGGCTCGAAGCTTCTTCATGTAGATAAGTATGGGAACCCACTTTTGAAATCAAGGGGTCAGTGGATATGCACAGAAGGCCAGGAAGGGAATTAGTGACAAATGGAAGGACTCAAATGTCCTTCTGCCCCTTGGCTTCATTGATACGATGTGCTGTCTTTCATGAATCCCTTCATCTGACCTTGTCCTTACAAGAACCTAACTGCATCCTTGCATAAAACGCTCTGTTCTGTGGAAACCTTACTGATCTCAGAGCCTGGTGCACGACCATAGTGAAGGTTATTTATTTACATTAAAATAATTGGCAGGGCTCTGGAGCTGAACGGGGAGTGGCCTGTCCCGCACTGGGTGTTCATGCCTTATGCAGGAGCCTGAACTGTATACTTCTGATCAAGGCGAGCAATGGGGAAAATTGCTTTGACCTTTCCACCAACTTTTCTTCCTGTTTTGCCCAGAGGTCCCGTGTTGGCTGACTAGGTTTGTTAGAATCTGTGATTAAGTTCAGGGATTTTCTCTAGCTTTCTACATCTTTCTAGATTATCTAGAGCTCATGAGTTAGTGTTAGATTGGACACTTGCCTGGATCTGTTGAAGCGGCTTTCTTCTCTGATCTGATCTATGGCCAGAGGTTTTTCAATGTTAAGCTCGTCTTGTAATGAGTCAGTAAACTGTCCTCACTGACATTTTCTTTTTAATTTCTGGCTGAGTTAAGTGGACTCATACTTTATTCAGAATACTGGAATTTTGTAAGTGGGACTGCTCTGTAATTTCCCTTTCTTGCACTGGGCTTGTCTAATTCAGACATATTGCAGTTATATTAGCTCTATAAAAATACTGTGAGGTCTTAGTCCCTTTTCCTTCCTTCTGGGAAGAGTTGGTATAACTTTGGAGTTCTGAACCTTTTTTTTTTTTTTTTTTTTTTGGTTCTTTTTTTCGGAGCTGGGGACCGAACCCAGGGCCTTGCGCTTCCTAGGTAAGCGCTCTACCACTGAGCTAAATCCCCAGCCCCAAGGAGTTCTGAACCTTTTAACTGTCTGGTGGAACTGCTCTAGAAGACCATGTGAGTCTGGTGTTGGCTTTGTAGAGGGACCCTAACTTAGGTCCATTTCCATCACAGATCTCGTATCAGCCTCTCGTTCACACGGTGCCTTCTAGACAGTTTTGTCTAAGTTTTGAAGTGGGTTTAATTCATATTTTTCTCCCAGGATTACTCCCCTGCCCCCGCACTTAGAGTTCTGCCTCTCCTTCATCTATTGTGACCATCAACACTTAACACACGTCTCTCCTCTTGGTACCCACACTTTATCCCAGTTGCTTCTGATCTAAAAGTATTGTTTTCTCCTTCAGCTCCAAGTCCACTGATTTGTCTTGGTATTTCTTCTTCAGTCCATGAGTTAGAATTATTTTGAGGCTTTCAGACAAGCATTTAACAATGTTTTAGTGCAGAATTCTGGTTTTTCCTTTTGCTGTGTCACATGTACAGTCACCCAACCCCCACAGAACTCTGGCGTTTCCTCTGCCCATTCTGCACTCCCCAAATGTCCCGCCTTATCCTCCCATGTCCTGTAGACGGCATGCATATATGTAAATACATACATATGTGTTTTGTTTTAAATCTAAATTCCGCTCATGATACAAACCAGACAACAGTTGTCTCCAGAGTCTGGTTTATTTCATGTCCCATGATCTCCAGTTCCATAGACTTCTCTGAAAATGAAATAATTCCATTTTTATGGCTGAGCGCAACTCCATTGGGCATTTGTGCCACATTTCCTTTCTTGGCTTCTCTGCTGATGGATATCTTAGCTATTGGAAATATGTGACAATCACCATGGATGCACAGGCAACCCTTAGCACATGGGTGGATTCCTTCCTCTGTCTGCCAAAGAGAGCTATAACTGAAGTGCCTGTTAAGTTTAATTAACTAATTAAGTAATTTGGGACAAAGTCTCATTAGGTAGCTCAGACCTTTCTTGAACTTGTAGTTTCATCCTGCCTCTGCTGCATAACTGCTAGGACTGCATGTGCAAGACACACCACGCAGCCTAACTTTGAGCTTTTTGAGGACCTCCATACTGATTTCTAGAGCGGCTGCACAGTACCACTGTGGTGGTTTGAATGAGAGAATAGCCACCATGGGTTCATATATTTGAATGCTTGATCCCCAGTTTGTGACCAGTTTGGGAAGGATTAGGAGGTGTGGCCTTCTTGGAGGAGGCGTGTCACTGTGTGGGCGGGCTTTGAAGTTTCAAAAGCCCTGATTCCTAGTTAACTCTCTTTCTGTCTCATATGTATGGATCAGAACTAAGCTGTCAGCTGCTGCTCCAGCACCATGCCTACCTTTCTGTTGTTATGCTCCTCACCTTCTGGAACCGTGAACCCATACATTAAATACTTTCTGAGTTGCCTTGGTCATGGTGTCCCTTCACAAGAATAGAAGAATAACTAAGACACCAACTGACAGCCATCTTGAGTGGAGTGCAATGGGGAAAGTTGTATCTCAATGTTTGCTTGTTTTCCTTTGTTTTATTTTGCATGGATGAATGTTTTGCCTGTGTCTATGTATGTCCATCGCATGTGTGTCATACCTACCCATACAGGCTAGAATAGGATCTCAGAGTCTCTGTAAGCCACTAACTATTTTGATACCAGGATCCAAACCCAGGTCATCTTTCCCAGCCCCCACCCCAACCCATGAGGTATAGTTTTGATCGGCCTTTCCATGTTGCCTAAGGATGTTGAACTTTTTTTCATATGTTTATTGGTTCTTTGTGTTTCTTTGTTTGAGAACTGTATGTTCAATTTATTTTTCCATTTACTGATTTTGGAACTATTTGTTTTTTGAGTGTTTAATTGTTTGAGTTTCTTATACATTCTAGTCATTAATTCCTTCCGATATGTACGCAGTTGTGCCCTTCCCAAACTGTAGGCTGTCTCCCTACCCTGTGGACCATCTGTGCATCCTCCTGATTGTTTCCTTTGCTGCCCAGAGCTGTTAATTCCCACGTCACCCGTCGGCAACCCTCAGGATTTCCAGGGCTTTCATTATGAGATTTGATCCATTGTGAGTTGATTTTTGTGTAGACCCAGAGGGAGAGGTTGAGTTCCATTCTTTAACCGTCAGATACTGTGCTTACTCTGCTCCGTTTGTTGAATGTGCTGTGCTTTCTCCCATGTGTGCTTTTGACACCTTTATTGGAAACCAGGCCGGCTGTGTGGGTTTGTTTCTGGATCCTCCGTTACATTTCTGAGGTCTCTGTGTCTGTTTTTGTGCCAGTACCATGGCGGTTTTGTTGCTACGACTCTGTAGTCTAAGTTGGAATCAAGCGTGTGATTCCCTCCAGCGTCCTCTCTTTCTTCGGAAGGCCTTTGGCTAGTCAGCCTTTAGTACTTACGCACGAATCTTGGTTTTGTTTATTTACTTTCCTACTTCTGTGAAGAAAGCCATTGGAATTTTGGTGACAGTTGAGTTGACTGGTGACTGGTATGTTAGCCGCTTTTACTATGTGAACTTTGGGAATAGTCGAGCATGAGCGATGTTTCCGTCTTCTGTGTCTTCTTTGATTTCTCCCTTCGGTGTCTCACTGTGCCATGGACGTCTTCTGCCTCCTTGATTTATTTCTAGATTGCTTTATATTGTGTTTTAATTTTTGGGATTGCATTTCTGTTCTTAGCATGTTTGATATCGATTATAGAAAAGCTACTGATTTTTGAATTTTGAGTTTGTATTCTGCTGCTTTGCTGAAAGTACTTATCCAGTGGTCTCAGGACTCCATGCCGGAGTCTCCAGGTCTTTTAAGTGTAGGATCCTAGGGCTACACATTTGTTCAGTCTTTCTCTTTCTTTAAAGAATGATTTATTTTTATTTTTTGTATTGGTGTTCTGCCTACTTGTAGGTGTGTCCAGAGTCGGATGCCCTGGAGCTGAAGTTACAGACAGTTGTGAGCTGCCATGTGGTTGCTGGGAATTGAACCCCGGTCATGTGGAAGAGCAGTCAGTGCTCTTAACCGCTGAGCCATCTCTCCAGCCCCGACTTTTCCTTTCTTATTTGTACCTCTTTTAAGAATTATCTTCAACTTTCTCACTTTATCCAATTGTGTTTAGGACATATGATCTATCTGTTATCAGTTTGTTATCAGTTTAGATGTACTTGGTGGTCCCTGTGAAGTAGATCTTTCTAAACAGTCCATCTATGTTTAAGATGAATTTTGTTTTTAATTGGAAGGCTCAGGCTACTTTGGAGATTCGCATAATTTTTATATTCATGTTTATTTTATATTCAACCTTTGTGGAAGTCTCACTTTTTAATATAAAATCCACTCAAAAACACTTGAAGTTTTAGAACATTGAAAGAACTGTATAAATCTCACTGCAGTCAGATAAGCTGTTTCCTGCTTTTTTGTGGTAATCCTTTTTTGTTTGTTTGTTTGTTTTGTTTTTGAGACAGCACCTCATGATTCCCAGTTTGGACTCCAACTCCATGAGGCTACAGATGACCTTGAGCTCCTGAAGGGGAAATCTAAGGGTTCTTTGGAAAGTCAGTTGTGTTTTGCCAGGGCAGACACGTGAAGGAACGCTTTGCTTGAAGCAGGCACAGGTGAAAGGATGGTCTGCTAAAGCAGCACACGAAAGACACATAATGAAGGAGTCTTTGCTAGTGACCGCATGTATTGGTCCATCTTATATTGCATAATCGAGCTCCATTGGTTGGGACTCCATAGAGAGAAACGCACCAAAAAGAAACAAAAATTGGTGACGTACTGTAGTTTCTTGCCACTTCTGTGGGCTCAGGCTGATTGGCAGCTAAGACAGATGCATGTGCTGAGGCAAGAGCCATGGAGGACACGTGATGTTAGGAGGGAGGATAAAAAGAGCTGGATGGGCAGTGACAGAGGCTGAGCTTGGCTTGCTTATAGAGCTAGCTGTGCAACGCTTGTTGGTATCATGTCTTCATTGATCTTCCATTCACTGAGAGAGGCATAGCTGAGAATTTTTCCTGAGGTTCTTGTTAGCCCTGGTCCTTCCTGCTGACTGGGACCTGGCTAAGGTCTGGCTGTCTCTGTGAGGTCGTGCCACTGCTGCTGATTCTTGTTTGCTATCCTGACTCTACCAAACTGGACTGCTGGTGTGCCTGTGAAGCGTCTACAAGTGGATTGAACTGCCAATGCTGACCTATGAACTGAACTGCCAATTTCCAGACAACACAGATGGGATCTGCTCCAGAGAACCATTTCTAAACAGGTCTACTTCCCAAGTATCCTTTCTTTCCCACTACCTCTGGTGAATGGTGGGCTATAAGGGAGGTTAACGTGTTTCAAACCCATCACTAAAAGTAGACCTTGAAAAAATTAAAGTTACAAGCTCCACTTCCAGAGTCTTGGAATCATAGGTGTGTGCCTGGTTTGTGCTGTGCTGGGCATCCGTGGTGTTGTGCATGTCAGACATACATACTACTGGCTGAGCTACATCCTGGCCCTCGCTATACGTTCTTGGATCATCGATTCTCCAGCTTCAACAGGGCATTTGTGTGGCAGGCTTGTTGATTTCCCTTTGAAATGTTTCATACTTTGGATGACTGACTACTAAGCACATATAGGTTTAAAGTTAGTACATATTAGAGTCAACATGTTCATTCATTGTTTCCCCAAATGCAAATGTTAAAATCTTGTTTATTGTACTACAGAGTTTGTCTTAACTTCTGAGCACCCCTTTTGTTTTACTGTTTTCTATCCACATTTACTTGCTAAAGTGTTTCCACAAAATCACTTTAAGGTTCTTACCTTATAGGCATGGTTGTTGGAATGGAAAGATTGTATGTAGACTTTTCTGAAACCCAATGATCTCCATTTTTTCCCCCAAATAGTGACTGTTTATTGAAGGAAGAAATGGAGGGCTGAGGTTGCTGCCCTCAGGCCTGGATGTGGCTCTTTGCACTGAAAAAGCTAGGTAGTAGATCAGTATGCTAATTGCTGCATCCAGCACCTCGGTGGAAGGCCCATTCCAGGTACCCCCATGGTCCACACTGTGAACAGTGGCGGGGTGATGGAAGCGTCCTCATTATTTCTTTCTTTCTTTTTTTTTTATTTTTATTTTTTTTATTCTTTTTTATTTTTATTTTTATTTATTTTTTTATTAACTTGAGTATTTCTTATATACATTTCGAGTGTTATTCCCTTTCCTGGTTTCCGGGCAAACATCCCCCTCCCCCCTCCCCCTCCTTATGGGTGTTCCCCTCCCAACCCTCCCCCCATTGCCGCCCTCCCCCCATAGACTAGTTCACTGGGGGTTCAGTCTTAGCAGGACCCAGGGCTTCCCCCTCCACTGGTGCTCTTACTAGGATATTCATTGCTACCTATGGGGTCAGAGTCCAGGGTCAGTCCATGTATAGTCTTTAGGTAGTGGCTTAGTCCCTGGAAGCTCTGGTTGCTTGGCATTGTTGTACTTTTGGGGTCTCGAGCCCCTTCAAGCTCTTCCAGTTCTTTCTCTGATTCCTTCAATAGGGGACCTATTCTCAGTTCAGTGGTTTGCTGCTGGCATTCGCCTCTGTATTTGCTGTATTCTGGCTGTGTCTCTCAGGAGCGATCTACATCCGGCTCCTGTCGGTCTGCACTTCTTTGCTTCATCCATCTTGTCTAATTGGGTGGCTGTATATGTATGGGCCACATGTGGGGCAGGCTCTGAATGGGTGTTCCTTCAGTCTCTGTTTTAATCTTTGCCTCTCCCTTCCCTACCAAGGGTATTCTTTTTCCTCATTTAAAGAAGGAGTGAAGCATTCACATTTTGATCATCCGTCTTGAGTTTCGTTTGTTCTAGGGATCTAGGGTAATTCAAGCATTTGGGCTAATAGCCACTTATCAATGAGTGCATACCATGTATGTCTTTCTGTGATTGGGTTAGCTCACTCAGGATGATATTTTCCAGTTCCAACCATTTGCCTACGAATTTCATAAACTCGTTGTTTTTGATAGCTGAGTAATATTCCATTGTGTAGATGTACCACATTTTCTGTATCCATTCCTCTGTTGAAGGGCATCTGGGTTCTTTCCATTTTCTGGCTATTATAAATAAGGCTGCGATGAACATAGTGGAGCACGTGTCTCTTTTATATGTTGAGGCATCTTTTGGGTATATGCCCAAGAGAGGTATAGCTGGATCCTCAGGCAGTTCAATGTCCAATTTTCTGAGGAACCTCCAGACTGATTTCCAGAATGGTTTTACCAGTCTGCAATCCCACCAACAATGGAGGAGTGTTCCTCTTTCTCCACATCCTCGCCAGCATCTGCTGTCACCTGAGTTTTTGATCTTAGCCAATCGCACTGGTGTGAGGTGAAATCTCAGGGTTGTTTTGATTTGCATTTCCCTTATGACTAAAGATGTTGAACATTTCTTTAGGTGTTTCTCAGCCATTCGGTATTCCTCAGCTGTGAATTCTTTGTTTAGCTCTGAACCCCATTTTTTAATAGGGTAATTTGTTTCCCTGCGGTCTAACTTCTTGAGTTCTTTGTATATTTTGGATATAAGGCCTCTATCTGTTGTAGGATTGGTAAAGATCTTTTCCCAATTTGTTGGTTGCCGTTTTGTCCTAACCACAGTGTCCTTTGCCTTACAGAAGCTTTGCAGTTTTATGAGATCCCATTTGTCGATTCTTGATCTTAGAGCATGAGCCATTGGTGTTTTGTTCAGGAAATTTTTTCCAGTGCCCATGTGTTCCAGATGCTTCCCCAGTTTTTCTTCTATTAGTTTGAGTGTGTCTGGTTTGATGTGGAGGTCCTTGATCCACTTGGACTTAAGCTTTGTACAGGGTGATAAGCATGGATCGATCTGCATTCTTCTACATGTTGCCCTCCAGTTGAACCAGCACCATTTGCTGAAAATGCTATCTTTTTTCCATTGGATGGTTTTGGCTCCTTTGTCAAAAATCAAGTGACCATAGGTGTGTGGGTTCATTTCTGGGTCTTCAATTCTATTCCATTGGTCTATCTGTCTGTCTCTGTACCAATACCATGCAGTTTTTATCACTATTGCTCTGTAATACTGCTTGAGTTCAGGGATAGTGATTCCCCCTGAAGTTCTTTTATTGTTGAGGATAGCTTTAGCTATCCTGGGTTTTTTGTTATTCCAGATGAATTTGCAAATTGTTCTGTCTAACTCTTTGAAGAATTGGATTGGTATTTTGATGGGGATTGCATTGAATCTGTAGATTGCTTTTGGTAAAATGGCCATTTTTACTATATTAATCCTGCCAATCCATGAGCATGGGAGATCTTTCCATCTTCTGAGGTCTTCTTCAATTTCTTTCCTCAGTGTCTTGAAGTTCTTATTGTACAGATCTTTTACTTGCTTGGTTAAAGTCACACCGAGGTACTTTATATTATTTGGGTCTATTATGAAGGGTGTTGTTTCCCTAATTTCTTTCTCGGCTTGTTTCTCTTTTGTATAGAGGAAGGCAACTGATTTATTTGAGTTAATTTTATACCCAGCCACTTTGCTGAAGTTGTTTATCAGCTTTAGTAGTTCTCTGGTGGAACTTTTGGGATCACTTAAATATACTATCATGTCATCTGCAAATAGTGATATTTTGACCTCTTCTTTTCTGATCTGTATCCCTTTGATCTCCTTTTGTTGTCTGATTGCTCTGGCTAGAACTTCAAGAACTATATTGAATAAGTAGGGAGAGAGTGGGCAGCCTTGTCTAGTACCTGATTTTAGTGGGATTGCTTCAAGTTTCTCTCCATTTAGTTTAATGTTAGCAACTGGTTTGCTGTATATGGCTTTTACTATGTTTAGGTATGGGCCTTGAATTCCTATTCTTTCCAGGACTTTTATCATGAAGGGGTGTTGAATTTTGTCAAATGCTTTCTCAGCATCTAATGAAATGATCATGTGGTTCTGTTCTTTCAGTTTGTTTATATGATGGATCACGTTGATGGTTTTCCGTATATTAAACCATCCCTGCATGCCTGGGATGAAGCCTACTTGATCATGGTGGATGATTGTTTTGATGTGCTCTTGAATTCGGTTTGCCAGAATTTTATTGAGTATTTTTGCGTCGATATTCATAAGGGAAATTGGTCTGAAGTTCTCTTTCTTTGTTGTGTCTTTGTGTGGTTTAGGTATAAGAGTAATTGTGGCTTCGTAGAAGGAATTCGGTAGGGCTCCATCTGTTTCAATTTTGTGGAATAGTTTGGATAATATTGGTATGAGGTCTTCTATGAAGGTTTGATAGAATTCTGCACTAAACCCGTCTGGACCTGGGCTCTTTTTGGTTGGGAGACCTTTAATGACTGCTTCTATTTCCTTAGGAGTTATGGGGTTGTTTAACTGGTTTATCTGTTCCTGATTTAACCTCGATACCTGGTATCTGTCTAGGAAATTGTCCATTTCCTGAAGATTTTCAAATTTTGTTGAATATAGGTTTTTATAGTAAGATCTGATGATTTTTTGAATTTCCTCCGAATCTGTAGTTATGTCTCCCTTTTCATTTCTGATTTTGTTAATTTGGACACACTCTCTGTGTCCTCTCGTTAGTCTGGCTAAGGGTTTATCTATCTTGTTGATTTTCTCAAAGAACCAACTTTTGGTTCTGTTGATTTTTTCTATGGTCCTTTTTGTTTCTACTTGGTTGATTTCAGCTCTGAGTTTGATTATTTCCTGCCTTCTACTCCTCCTGGGTGTATTTGCTTCTTTTTGTTCTAGAGCTTTTAGGTGTGCTGTCAAGCTGCTGACATATGCTCTTTCCTGTTTCTTTCTGCAGGCACTCAGCGCTATGAGTTTTCCTCTTAGCACAGCTTTCATTGTGTCCCATAAGTTTGAGTATGTTGTATCTTCATTTTCATTAAATTCTAAAAAGTTTTTAATTTCTTTCTTTATTTCTTCCTTGACCAGGTTATCATTGAGTAGAGCATTGTTCAATTTCCACGTATATGTGGGCATTCTTCCCTTATTGTTATTGAAGACCAGTTTTAGGCCGTGGTGGTCCGATAGCACGCATGGGATTATTTCTATCTTTCTGTACCTGTTGAGGCCCGTTTTTTGACCAATTATATGGTCAATTTTGGAGAAAGTACCATGAGGAGCTGAGAAGAAGGTATATCCTTTTGCTTTAGGATAGAATGTTCTATAAATATCCGTTAAGTCCATTTGGCTCATGACTTCTCTTAGTCTGTCTACATCACTGTTTAATTTCTGTTTCCATGATCTGTCCATTGATGAGAGTGGGGTGTTGAAATCTCCCACTATTATTGTGTGAGGTGCAATGTGTGTTTTGAGCTTTAGTAAGGTTTCTTTTACGGATGTAGGTGCCCTTTTATTTGGGGCATAGATATTTAGGATTGAGAGTTCATCTTGGTTGATTTTTCCTTTGATGAATATGAAGTGTCCTTCCTTATCTTTTTTGATGACTTTTAGTTGGAAATTGATTTTATTTGATATTAGAATGGCTACTCCAGCTTGCTTCTTCTGACCATTTGCTTGGAAAGTTGTTTTCCAGCCTTTCACTCTGAGGTAGTGTCTGTCTTTGTCTCTGAGGTGTGTTTCCTGTAGGCAGCAGAATGCAGGGTCCTCGTTGCGTATCCAGTTTGTTAATCTATGTCTTTTTATTGGGGAGTTGAGGCCATTGATATTGAGAGATATTAAGGAATAGTGATTATTGCTTCCCGTTATATTCATATTTGGATGTGAGGTTATGTTTGTGTGCTTTCATTCTCTTTGTTTTGTTGCCAAGACGATTAGTTTCTTGCTTCTTCTAGGGTATAGCTTGCCTCCTTATGTTGGGCTTTACCATTTATTATCCTTTGCAGTGCTGGATTTGTAGAAAGATATTGTGTAAATTTGGTTTTGTCATGGAATATCTTGGTTTCTCCATCAATGTTAATTGAGAGTTTTGCTGGATACAGTAACCTGGGCTGGCATTTGTGTTCTCTTAGGGTCTGTATAACATCAGTCCAGGATCTTCTGGCCTTCATAGTTTCTGGCGAGAAGTCTGGTGTGATTCTGATAGGTCTCCCTTTATATGTTACTTGACCTTTTTCCCTTACTGCTTTTAATATTCTTTCTTTATTTTGTGCGTTTGGTGTTTTGACAATTATGTGACGGGAGGTGTTTCTTTTCTGGTCCAATCTGTTTGGAGTTCTGTAGGCTTCTTGTATGTCTATGGGTATCTCTTTTTTTAGGTTAGGGAAGTTTTCTTCTATGATTTTGTTGAAGATATTTACTGGTCCTTTGAGGTGGTAGTCTTCACTCTCTTCTATACCTATTATCCTTAGGTTTGATCTTCTCATTGAGTCCTGGATTTCCTGTATGTTTTGGACCAGTAGCTTTTTCCGCTTTACATTATCTTTGACAGTTGAGTCAATGATTTCTATGGAATCTTCTGCTCCTGAGATTCTCTCTTCCATCTCTTGTATTCTGTTGGTGAAGCTTGTATCTACAGCTCCTTGTCTCTTCTTTTGGTTTTCTACATCCAGGGTTGTTTCCATGTGTTCTTTCTTGATTGCTTCTATTTCCATTTTTAATTCCTTCAACTGTTTGATTGTGTTTTCCTGGAATTCTTTCAGGGATTTTTGCGATTCCTCTCTGTAGGCTTTTACTTGTTTATTAATGTTTTCCTGTGCTTCCCTAAGTGTGTTCATGTCTTTCTTGAAGTCCTCCAGCATCATGATCAAATATGATTTTGAAACTAGATCTTGCTTTTCTGGTGTGTTTGGATATTCCATGTTTGTTTTGGTGGGAGAATTGGGCTCCGATGATGGCATGTAGTCTTGGTTTCTGTTGCTTGGGTTCCTGCGCTTGCCTCTCGCCATCAGATTATCTCTAGTGTTACTTTGTTCTGCTATTTCTGACAGTGGCTAGACTGTCCTATAAGCCTGTGTGTCAGGAGTGCTGTAGACCTGTTTTCCTCTCTTTCAGTCAGTTATGGGGACAGAGTGTTCTGCTTTCGGGCGTGTAGTTTTTCCTCTCTACAGGTCTTCAGCTGTTCCTGTGGGCCTGTGTCTTGAGTTCACCAGGCAGCTTTCTTGCAGCAGAAAATTTGGTCTTACCTGTGGTCCCAAGGCTCAAGTTCGCTCGTGGGGTGCTGCCCAGGGGCTCTCTGCAGCGGCAGCAACCAGGAAGACCTGTGCCGCCCCTTCCGGGAGCTTCAGTGCACCAGGGTTCCAGATGGTCTTTGGCTTTTTCCTCTGGCGTCCGAGATGTGTGTGCAGGGAGCAGTCTCTTCTGGTTTCCCAGGCTTGTCTGCCTCTCTGAAGGTTTAGCTCTCCCTCCCACGGGATTTGGGTGCAGAGAACTGTTTATCCGGTCTGTTTCCTTCAGGGTCCGGCGGTGTCTGTGGCAGGGGTCCTGCTGCTCCTGGGCCCTCCCCCACGGGAGCCCAGAGGCCTTATACAGTTTCCTCTTGGGCCAGGGATGTGGGCAGGGGTGAGCAGTGTTGGTGGTCTCTTCCGCTCTGCAGCCTCAGGAGTGCCCACCTGACCAGGCGGTTGGGTCTCTCTCTCACCGGGTCTGGGAGCAGAGAGCTGCTGCGGGCCGGGATCCTCGGGTGTGGGACTTCCGGTAAACACAGAACGTGCCTGGTCCTAGAGAAATTCTGCTTCCGTGTGTCCCAAGCTCACCAGGCAGCTTTCTTGCAGCAGAAAATTTGGTCTTACCTGTGGTCCCAAGGCTCAGGTTCGCTCGTGGGGTGCTGCCCAGGGGCTCTCTGCAGCGGCAGCAACCAGGAAGACCTGTGCTGCCCCTTCCGGGAGCTTCAGTGCACCAGGGTTCCAGATGGTCTGTGGCTTTTTCCTCTGGCGTCCGAGATGTGTGTGCAGGGAGCAGTCTCTTCTGGTTTCCCAGGCTTGTCTGCCTCTCTGAAGGTTTAGCTCTCCCTCCCACGGGATTTGGGTGCAGAGAACTGTTTATCCGGTCTGTTTCCTTCAGGTTCCGGCGGTGTCTCAGGCACAGGGGTCCTGCTGCTCCTGGGCCCTCCCCCACGGGAGCTCAGAGGCCTTATACATTTTCCTCTTGGGCCAGGGATGTGGGCAGGGGTGAGCAGTGTTGGTGGTCTCTTCCGCTCTGCAGCCTCAGGAGTGCCCACCTGACCAGGCGGTTGGGTCTCTCTCTCACCGGGTCTGGGAGCAGAGAGCTGCTGCGGGCCGGGATCCTCGGGTCTTTTTTTTTTTTTTTTTGGTTCTTTTTTTCGGAGCTGGGGACCGAACCCAAGGCCTTGCGCTTCCTAGGTAAGCGCTCTACCACTGAGCTAAATCCCCAGCCCCTCCTCATTATTTCTTTGAGCCTTCCTTAGGAGGCTGTAGGTCTCTTTATCGAAGAATCTGATCCCATAGGTGCCTGCATTGGTGCTCTTGTGCTCTAGGCTCCACGACACCTGATATCGACCCACATCCTGGCTGCGGGTTACAGGAAATTGTTTCCCACTAACGTCGGCATAAAGAGCCATGTTCTGGACCCTGTTTTTGCAGGTAAGTGAGATCTCCATCATGAATACAGTCTCTGTAGAAATGATGGCATCTGCAGTTGTATAGTAAGAAGGGGTGATCTGGGGGGCCCAAACAGGCCTCTGCTGAGCAACAAGATAGGTCGGACAGCGGGAGTAGCGCCAAGGTGTCAAAAGATCCCATCACCACCATCGCCTCTTCTCTGCCAAGGGGAAAAGATAGCAAGCCGCCCTGAACATGCGGAGCTGATGAGGAAGCGCACCGCGTAAGCGGCCTCAGCACCCAATCAATCCTGCGAGCCTGGGGATGTCACTGGTGGAATTGACTTGTCCGCTTCTCTAGCCAGGGTCCCCGATCTCCACGTTTTAACAGATGAATTTAATATATTTGTCTTTAAGGATTGTGGATACATACATACATACATACATACATACATACATACATACATACATACATACATATCTTTATTTTAAAATTATGTTTATCCGCGTGTTTACCTGGTAGCAGGTATGTGCATGTGTATGCAGTTCCTTCAGAGTCCAGCATGGGGCACTGTATTCCCTGGGGCTGGAGTCATGTGCTATTGTTATTGGTGGTTGTGAACCACCCAGGGCTGGGAACTGAACCTGGGTCCACTGCAGAACAGTGTATGATCTTAACCACTGAGCCGTCTTTCCAGTCCAGTCACAATTATTTACAGGGCTTATTTGTTGGTGTCTATTACGTTTCTTCTTTTGTGTTGCCTTCCTTTTCTACTAAACTAAATGCTTCCTGCCCCCATCCCACCTGCCCCAATTCTCCGTTAATGCTGGAATTAATGTCTTTGTACTCCTTGTTTCTACTGGAGGCAGAGACCCTTTTCCATGTGGCTTTCCAAGGACAATGACAATGACAATGACGAGTGTTGATAGCCCATAGCAGTGCCCCAACAGTCAGTCATTGAGTAGAATGATCCTTCTCCCTAACCCTGCAGCATGCGGAGACTATGGCATGGGTACTGTTCCAGGCTGGGTCTTCCTTCTTTGGATGCCTATTCACTGTCAGTCTCTTTTCCAGTCTGGTCATTTGGTGGTGATATTTATATGAAATATAGTCTATGTATTTTCTGAAGAACTGATGCAAGCTTCAGATCTTCCATCTATGCCCCTTATGTAACAGACATCTTTATATTTCTTTTTACATTTAAAAATGCGGCCACTATGATATGAAGAAATTGTGTATTTTTAAGTCACCTCATATTCGAGAGAACCATAGGTGAATATCTCTTCCAAGGATAGACATAAATAATTTGGTCAGACGTCTGAGCTAGTGGAACCATAGCCATTCTAATAAATCTAATACATGTACTTACCATATCATAAGTTCTGTTTCTCTAGAGCATGGTTTTCAACCTCTGGGTCCCAACCCTTTTGGGAATCAAACAACCATTTTACAGGGGTCATCTGAGACCATCAGAAAACACAGATATTTTTACAACGCTCTGCTCACTTATAATTGTTCTCCTTCCCAGGCATTCTGGGATAGGCTTAGAGCTAGTACATATTCTAGAACAGTCTTGAGCTTCTTCCTCAGCTGATGGGTCATGAGGTGTTGATGGCAAGGTCTCAGACACAAGTTGTTAACTGGGCAGTGGAGAAGAAGTGTCCCATCTGAAGAGGGCTGGATGCCCATTGGCCTCAGAAGGAAGACGGTGACACACTAAAGACTTTATCCAAAAACCTTCAGTTTTTAAAATGACAAGCATTCTAATGCCACTGGCCTTGTAGGATATCCTTGTGTACCAGATCATAAGTGCTAAGGGACAGGATTATTTCTCTTTAGGCTGGGTGAGCAATGAAATCTCTCCCACCCTGCTCTTACTCAAAGCCATAGTTATTTTTTGTAAATGTGTTAAAATGCTTCTGTTGCCGTAAAATTATAATAAATGGCTGTCTTTTACCCCACACTAGGTCCATCACCATAGAGCCCCAAGATACCTGGTAGATACCTTCCTCTCAGTCAGCGAAGTGTCTCACCCGCTCTGCTCCATCCCATATCACACTGCTGATGGCTTCTCCCTGAGCCTGGCAACAATCTCTCTACCCATATAGTTCCCAAGGCAGGTTTCCACCATGCCAGAAATATACATCCCAATTCCGTGGAGGCCTAATGTCTCCAGCTACCACATACTCTCTTGAACTTAATTCGCCACATGAAAGAACACATAACACAATAACCTCTGATCCAATTGATAAGATATCAATTGGATGCCCACCTAGACATATGAAGCTCTGTACACATCCATCCCCTAGGACCATTCATAACAACCTGTAAATGTACAAAGAGGAATCTTAACATCAGCCTCCATGTTCTGTCCACTGCTTCTTCTCCTCTCACTCTAGTCTCCTCCTCGCTCTAAAACTTTTCTCTTGCCCATCCTTCCTTCTTGTCCAATGACAGGCCTTGTTCTATCTCGTACCTGCCTTCACCTATATGACATCATCCTACATGCTTCTACTACACAGGGCACAGCAACTTAAATATTTGCATCCAAGCAACCTACTGAGCATTGTGTTAGGGGCCTACTATGTGGGAAATGGTTTCTTTGTTACGAAGATATTAACATTCTTGGGCCACTGAAAGCTCAGAATATTTACAGAGGATTTCTCTATCTACCTGGGTTTTAGAACTCCTCATAGGATGTTCGCTCTAGGGCACTGAGGTGCCTTGACTTCCAAAGTGCAGGTCCTACAGTCTACTGTCATTGATGTAGTGGGTCAAAGGGTGACGAGTGCAATGGTGATGTCCTGAGTCTCAGTAGAATAAGCTCTCAGTTGACCTGGCCTTGAGGTGAGGTGATAAAACGTATAACTCTAAACCTTGGAAAGTGTCATAGTTCCAGTTCTGTGAGGAGATACCATGACCAAGGCAACCTTTAAGAGGAAGCATTTCTTGGAGGGCTTGCTCCAAGCTTGGGGACCAAACATTTAAATATATGAGCCTATAGGGGCCAGTCTCATTTTAAATCACAACCCAAGGGAAGGATGGTGGCAATGTTGATGACTTCAGAGCAGAGGTGTAATTCCCAACACCAGGCATGTGTAGGTTATCAGTGTGGCCCAGAAATGAGGTCACACTTAGAAGAGACTTACCGTAAAATCATTAGCTAGAGACACAGCAGCTTCATGAAACATCCAAGAATGCTTGAGCCGAGCATGCCTGGTATTGAAGGTCATGACCAGAAACGTGGACTCAGATGTGTTATCACAGCGGCCACAATCTCTTTTCTCACCTCTGCTGCTGGTATGGCTGAGCCCACTTTCATGGGTCTTTGTTTAGATGTGGGTTTGTTGTTTTGCTCAGACTGCCCTTGGAGCCATGGGCTAAAGATCTTCTTACCTTAATCACAAAATGGGACTGTTACTGGGGTTCTTGGGGGGTATTCCATGACCTGACATCCAGGCTCTTCTTGTCTCAAATAATAGCACCAGGCAGAGAGCAGTATCGGTGGAAGCATGGATCAGTAACGTGAGAGGAAATGCAGTGTGCACTCCACAGTGGGAGCTGGCTTCAGCGAGCAGACAGACATTTCAAGAGCCCAGGACTGTTTGTGGGTTCTATTTATGAGTTTAGTAGATGGAAGAAGCTATTCATCAAGGGAAGGAAATGGGAGACCACTACCCAGATTGACTGAGGGGGCTAGCATATAACTTTGGATGATGCGTATGTGCTTTGGCTGTATGGTCTATGACTGTAAGCATATGTATCACCCATCACAGATACACATGAGATGGTCAATAGTTTCCTCCTGACCCTTTGCTTTAAGGATAGTCTGGCTGGCAACTTGCTTACACCCATTGTGTTTAAGCTGGACTTTATATTTTTCATTTCATGCTAGTTATTAATTCATGTGTGTATACTTGTGTGGGCCTGTAGAGGTTAGAGAAAAACCTTTTGGAGTCAAATTTCTCTGTCCACCATTTTGGTTTAGGCATTAAGCCCTGTGTTAGAGTTGGTGATGAGTGCCTTTACCTACTGAGCCGTCTCATAGGCCCAAAGCTTGCTGGTTTTATATCTCATATATCAGGATACGCCTGACCACAATTACTCACAGGAGGGGTGTGTGGTGTTGTTCTAGAAGGCCTCAGGGCAGAGGCCAGATAGTGTATGGACCCCCTATATGGCAAGGGGAAACACAGTGTTTATCTTCTAGTCTATATCCCAGAAGAGTCAAGACACAGGAGTTTATAGGAAGGCTGGGACATGATTCATAGTTCGCATTCACAGTTTTGAAGGTGCCATCAACATTCTGATAGTTTTTTGCATCAGAGAGGATGGGTGGGGCAAGGATGAGATTGGGGTGGATAGGGCAAGGGTGAGGGTCTACAGATGAGAGTCAGGTGGGTGGGGCAAGGGTAAGAATCCGGTGGCTTCAGTGGCTCTGGGTGATTTCCTGTTAGTGATGAGGAGTTTTATAGGAAGAGTCGAGTTTTCCAGAAAGTACTAGTAATTATGATATGAAGACAGAAAGCAGATGTGTTGGATGTTGTAGCAGGAAGGGAAGGAACGATGTGTTTATAGAACCAAGAACCAATGGCATGTCTTTCCCATCCTTCCAGGGCAGAGCAATAGCACAGCCAAGAACAACAGAGTGGGAAGCAGAAAAATGAACAGCGGCCTCTCGTAGTCTTCATCCATATTTAAATCCTCTGTTCTTAGATTTTTAACAGCAGCAGGAATGAAGCTGTGGACTAAACTGGGGCAACTAAGACACTTTTATTTTCTGAAAACAAGATTAAACTTTCCCCCTCAGGTTCATATAAGCACAATTTGAAGCACTAATGATGGTCATTAATCGAAATTCCTTTATTAATGATGCTAAGAACCTACAAATAAGGACCCTAATTTTCTGATGACAGTGCACCCCAAAGAGATGGTAAGATGGCAGCTGATTTGGGTGGAAGTTCATCTCTGCACCAGGTGTGAACATCAGAGTCGGGGAAACAAGCATGGGTGTGAAAAGGGAGCATGGAACCTCCCTGTTGCGGGGCTCCAGGTCTGATGCTGTTCCCAGGAGCCATCCTCTCTAACAGGAGAAGGGTGCACAGTTTCCTGACCAAAGTTTTATATGACATGGAACCTATAGGAAGGAAGACTCTTACCTGTTGGTGATGACACGTACCTGTGATCACAGCATTTGGGTAGTTAAGGCAGGGGGATTGCTGTGAATTCCAGGCCAGACTGAGTTAGGAGTGAAACTCTTACTCACAAACAAAGAGGAGTCCTCGCTTTGGCAGCACATATACTAAAATTGGAACGATACAGAGAAGATTAGCATGGCCCCTGCACAAGGATAACAGGCAAATTCGTGAAGCGTTCCATATTTTTGCAAACCACTGAACTGAGAACGGGACCCCCATTGAAGGAATCAGAGAAAGGATTGGAAGAGCTCGAAGGGGCTCGAGACCCCTTATGAACAACAATGCCAAGCAACCAGAGCTTCCAGGGACTAAGCCACTACCCAAAGACTATACATGGACTGACCCTGGACTCCGACCTCATAGGTAGCAATAAATATCCTAGTAAGAGCACCAGTGGAAGGGGAAGCCCTGGGTCCTGCTAAGACTGAACCCCCAGTGAACTAGACTGTTTGGGGGGAGGGCGGCAATGGGGGGAGGGTGGGGAGGGGAACACCCTTAAAGAAGGGGAGGGGGAGGGGCTATGGGGATGCTGGCCCAAAAACCAGGAAGGGGAATAATAATCGAAACGTAAATAAGAAATACTCAAGTTAATAAAGATGGAAAAAAAAAAGCAAAGAGGAGAAAGAAAACTTGTTACTTAACCAGTGAGAGGTCTAAAAGCCTAGGGAATAAAAACTTTCAATTGCCCAAGAAGCAGACTGGACTCTGCAGAGGGAGCCACTGACAATGAGCCTTTAGTCAAAGACAACAACGGTGGCCCTGAACTAGGGAGAATAGCTCTGGAGCTGAGTCAGCTCCTAGGACACCTGGCCTGAGGAGGTAACAAGATCAGGGCAGAGCTGGTTTCCAAAATTCTTCAAGGTCTCACTAAATATAATGAAACTAACGTAGCAACTAATCGAAATTGTACTAATGTCACTGCTTTATCCCTAGCAATCATATTAGGGGTTACCTAATTCTTCTGGAAAGTTCCCCCAGCCCTGCATAAAAGGAGGCCTGTGAGCCTCTCTGGTGGTCACCACTTTGATGGATGGTTGGCCCCTGCATGCTGATAATTTCTGCAGACAAGTGCTCTTTGCTTTTCATACTATGTGAGCCTGGGGTCTTCTTTCAGTGATTCTTGGACCCTAACACCATCTTATTGGTATGACAGACACCTGACAAACAAGTGGCTTATGGTGTGAGGGTATGGCCCTTCATGCAGGGGAAGGTACTGAGGCAGGTCCATGAGGTGGCTGATCACATTGCGTGTGGATAGCAGTAAATACTGGTTTTCAGCAAGCTTTCCCCCGTGGAGTGGAGAGGTCCACATTCAGGGTGGGCTTTCCCATCTCAGTGAACTGAATCTAGATAATCCTTCACAAGCATGCACAGATTTGTTTCTATGGTGATTATGAATCCCAGCAAGTTAAGGAGAGCACTCCCCCCACCCCCACCCCCCATCTAGATGAAGAACAGACAGCTGTGTGCAGATACTGGAGATCCTGGGCTCACAATGGAGATGTTTTTATTCGGATTCAGAGTCTGGAGGCTTCAGGCCTTGGCTGGTTGGCATAGTTGCTTTATGGCCCATGGGAACTGTAGGGTGGAACAAAGCAACCTCTCCTCCTGGCTGTGACAGGAAAAAACCAGGAAGCAACCAAATGCCCACAATCCCTTTTGTGGATGCGCCTTCAGTGAATGAAGGCCTCCCCATCAGCCTGGCCTCTTAAAGGTTCTACCTTCTCTTACTAATGCCATCCACCCTGCCCATGTCTTCCTGGTTAAGACTCTAAGTAGCACTCTTGAAGGAACAAGGAAGAAGACAGAATGGCCTTTCTAGGCTGTCTTCCTTAATGAGGAAGGGGCTCTATGGTTCACCTGGAGAAGGAGGAATTCTGGTTTCTAGGAGAGCTGGGAGGGGAGAAAAGTCTGACAGGCTGCTGCAGGGGCCTCTTAAGTCCTTTCTGTCTAATATTCAGCAGGTAGGAGCAGTATAGATGTGGGTACTGTGCTCTGAGCCCCAACTCTACCTATCAGGTGTAATCACATTGTGACTTTATACATCCTAGACAGAATTCTTTCTTGAGAACCATCCAATCAAGTAACCAAGATGTCCCCCAAACAGAAACAAACAAACCCCTCCAAACCCTACAAACATCAAAACAAACAAAAAACCCAAACAGAAGACTAATTAAACTTCTCAAGAAAACAAATAAAAAAAAATCCACCATATGATTTTGTGCTGGGCCATGTTCATAGCTATACCGGGGACAGGTTAGAGCCACTAGGATCATTAATTTGGCTTATTGATTGAAATGAACAAATTGGTTGATGACATAATCAAGTGGGTGATTGATCAATGTGATGTCATCAGTGATGTCACAT
Source organism: Rattus norvegicus (assembly GCF_021556685.1). Lineage (NCBI taxonomy): Eukaryota > Metazoa > Chordata > Mammalia > Rodentia > Muridae > Rattus > Rattus norvegicus. The sequence continues at coordinate 121,882,191 of NC_141535.1, forward strand.
CCCTTCCTACCTCTTCCCACTGCACGCATTGGTTGAGACTCTGGAGTGGTGTTTGGGAAAAGAACCACTAAACCAACCAGCTTCCCGTTTGTAAAGCAGGCACCAACTGGCTCCAGCCAATGGGAAGGTGATGTTTCTTCAGTGTGAGCAGTACTGTCTCACCGGCTTCTGTTTTCCTACATCATCTTTCCTACCGATGACAGGCATGGCCAAGTGCCTTTTGTGTGAGCACTGGCTCACAGGTACCTTCAGCTCCCCTCTGATTTTACATGTGAATATTTGTTAGGCTCTCACAGAAATTCTCTCCCAATCTGATGCCGACTGACCACAAAACCCAGCATGCTCACCAATATTTCCAAGTTTGTTTTGCCTCCCGTCTCAGTCACTGTTCTAGTACTGCCAAGAGACACCATGATCAAAGAAGGTCTTATAAAAGAAAGCATTTAACTGGGCAGGTTTACAGTTTCAGGGGCTTAGTCTATTATCACCATGGTTGGGAGCATGGCGGCAGGCATGGTTCTAGAGATGGAGCTGAGAGCTAAATCCTGATCTGCAAACTGGGGTGGGGTGGGGTGGGGAGCTGTCATGGACTTCTGAAACCACAAAGCACACTCCCAGTGACAAACTTCCTTCAACAGGGCTACACCTACTTTAACAAGGCCACACCTTCTAGTCTTTTTAATCCTTCTCAAATAGTGCCACTCCCAGGATGACTAAACATTCAAATATATGAGCCTATGGGGGCTGTTCTTATTCAAACTACCACGCCTTCTAAGTTAACTTTGGTGACAACATTCTGAAGCCACTCCTGAGAGGGTCAGAAGTAAGTTTGGAGGAAAGCACCGTTTTTTGGCAGTTTGGGTTTTGTTTGAACTGGGGCCTGCGAGTTCACTCTTAGTTAATGAACAGTGCTCATTCCTCCAGCCTGAGGGTCAGGATGGGGATACATGGTTCAGGCGAAGAATTTCCAGAGTGTTCCTGAGGCTAGTGTGTTTCCTGGAACTAATCTGAGATTAGCTTCCAGGAAGGATCAGGGAACAGAGTTCTTCCCCACTGGGCCAGTTTGTGCTCTCACAGTAGGTAGGGCACAGGTTTGGCTTGCTGGGATATGAGTTCATTGGGTAAGTCTTACAGCTTCTGTAGAATGTGATCTCTGAACAGGAAGTATTAGCCTAGAGGTCATTTTAGCTGCTTGGGTTTGTCCAGGATGAACATAAATATTGTGATCCTCAATCTAGAAGGAAATTGACTCAGGAGTGTCCAACAGAGTTTCCATTCAGGTCAGCAAAGTTCTCCTACTCCACAGTTTCCCCAAAGTCCCAGTAGTCACTTCCCAGAGATTTCTACTGGACCCTACCAGGCTACAGTATGTTGAGAGAATTAAGGGCTTCTCAGAAAGTCCTTTTAGAGGCCATGATGGAAAACACAGCTGGCTTTTCTTCTGCCCTTTGTACTTTACACCTTACATTATTTACTTATTCAGTGTGTGTGTGTGTGTGTGTGTGTGTGTGTGTGTGTGTAAGGGGCACTGTTTACCTTTGTGTTTTTGAGACAGGCTCAGTCACCGTGACCTAGGGCTTGCCAAGTAGCCTAGGAGAACCAGATGCTGAGTCTTAGGGGTCCTGCTACCTCTGTCCTCCTAGTTCATTTCCTCAGAGCCCAGAGCAACTCAGAACGTGGTGGGTACTCATATAAACTCAGATTTCAGTGAACCTAACATAGGCTGGACATTATTTATGAATTGGTACTCACAGAAACAAGATTTGTAAATTAATTTCTCCCCATAGATGTTCTCCAAGGTCCCCAAACTTTCCATCTCTTACTCTGGTTCCTCTCTCCTCTTGTTTCCCTTCCCATGGTGATTTGAATGAGATGTCTTCCACAGTCTGGGACACTTCAACCCTTGGTTGCCAGTTGGTGGGTCTATTTGAGAGATTTAGGAGTTATGACCTTATTGAAGGCAGTATGTCACTGGGGGCAGGCTTTGAGGCTTTAAAAGCTACATGCCACTCCCAGTTTGCTTGTCCCTGTTTCCTGCTCAGACTTTGTGGGCTCTCAGCTTGCCACTCCAGTAACTATACCTGCCCACTGTCATGCTTCCAGCATGATGGTGATGGACTCTTCTCTCTCTGGGACTATAAGCCAGAATATTCCTCTGTAAGTTGCTTTGGTCATGGTGTTTTATTACGGCAATAGAAAAGTAACTGATTCACTTCCTTCCTCTCCACCCCTCCCGTTCTAACCTCCCTTCCCTTTTCACACTCTGCCTTCCTCACCTTGCTGCTGAGTTCTCTTTGTTAACGCTGAGTCATGTGATAGATTATTTCTCCACAGGAGAAATGAGCCAATTCAATCCAGATTAGAATACATTAAAGACAGGTTTATTGGGAAGCTGCTCTTGGGTGAGCAAGTACACTGGCCCTGGGAAGAGAGGTGCTGTGAGGGGAAGAGAGAGAAAGGGTGCCCTAACAGAGAGAGAAGAGAAGAGAAGAGAAGAGAAGGAAAGGAAGAGGAAGAGGAAGAGGAAGAGGAAGAGGAGGAAGAAGAAAGAGAGACCACTAAAATGTCTGGATTATAGGGGGGGCCCTGGGGGAAGGGCAGCTCATGAGACTCCTGGGCTGGAAAATTCAGGGTTGGGGGGCAGGGTATGCCAGGTAGGGACTGAGGGATGCTGGGAGAACCTGGAGGCCAGGTCTGTAAAATACACATCTCAGGCCCCTGTCCAGGGGTCTGGAACCAAACATTACGAATGATCGAGGTGCTTAGCCCCTAACTCCTGCCTCTTGGCTTTGCCTCCAGAGCATCTTCAGAGATCTTGGCCTTCTCTGTTCAGCGCTTCTTCCACATGGGTGTGAAGCAAGCTCACTGATCCATGAATCTTCCACAAATGTCTGTCTAACAGTAACACTGTGGGGGTCACCACAGGTGAGAACCACCGGGAGATGGGGTGGAAGAGGAAGCCTCATTCCCTCTTAGAACCCAGAAGTCCAGCACACCCAGAATACACTTGAGACCTTTCTCACTACTCAGCTCCCCAGAACCCCCATTTGTAGTATTCTTTCTTGGTATTTTTTTTTAGCCTTTTTAAATTTCCCGTATTGAGAAGTGTCTCGTTAGATCCTTAACACTTTTTTTAAAAAGTAAAAATGCGTTGTTCTCTCATTACAATACATTTTGACCACAATTTCCCTTCCCTTTACTCCTCCCAGCTCCCCACACCCCCATCTTCTCTCTCCTCGATCCACTCCCATCAGAACAGAGCTGGTCTCCAAGAAGCAACACCAAATTCAACAAAACAAAAGGCAAAAATCCCTCATCACTAAGGTGGACAATAGGAGGAAAAGAGTCCCAAGAGCAGGCAAAGAGTCAGGGATACACCTGCTCCCACAGTTAGGAGTCCCTCAGCAACACCAAACTAACAGCCATAAACGTGCAGGCGGAGGACCTGGTGGTGCAGTGACTTTAGTATCTGTGAGCTCCTGTGAGCCCTGCTTAGTTGATTCAGTGAGTGGGTTCTCCTGCGGTTGTCCATTGCCTCTGACACAATGTTTCCATCCCTATCCTCCGGGCTCCTGGAGCTCTGAGTGGAGGGACCTTGGGCAAAGCTTCTTAGCAGTGCTTTGAGAGTAATTCGAGAGCTACCAAAGTGGTATTGCTGCCCTGTGCTAAGATCTGTAACTGCAGCTCTATTTTCTAGAAACCCACACCCCTGATCTCAGTGTTGTGTCTTTTCCTGAGCCCCTTTTTAATTTTTTTTTTTTTAACAAATTCCAACTCTGTTTCATACTAACTCATCCTGCGATTCTTTTCTATGCAGGAGCCTTGGATCTGGTTTTGCCTGAGTCCAGGGACTCTGGTCCTGTGGCCACAAACAGTTCAGCTCTGTGGAATAGCAAGGCCCTTAGATTCTCTGCAGACTTCTAGCCTGCCACCACCTCTTCTGACTTCTCAGACTTCCTTGGCATAGCTGGGAAAAAGCTAGCCTCTTAAGTGCTGTCTTACAAATTGCCTGCTTCCTTGTCTTATCAACTCAGTGTGAACTTCCTTCCTGGTCTGTCCAGATGTTTGTCATTCCTGCCTCCGTGCCTTCGTGCCTTTCTCTCCCATGATAAGAGAAGGCAGGGGGCCTCTTATTTCAGCTTGCCTTCATGTTGTTTTGAATTAACCCACATATCCATTTACAGATCACCTCTCTCCCAGGATCTGGTGTGGGTTTGAATGACTTCTTGTTTGCCAAGATTTATCCAGCACCATTTTAACAAACCTTTTGCTCTGTGAGGAGTGTGTTTTTAGAAACAGTTGACTATGACTTCTACTTTCCGTTTGATCTGCCTGTGCCTGTACTAGTAACTCGGCCAGACATGTTTTCCATAGGCGTTCTTGGGGCTTTGTTCGGGTTATTTATTTTTTTAAACACATTTTGCTATGGAAATGATTTGTTGCTTTTGAATAGAAAACCCAGTTAAATGAAACATTCTGGCTTTGTTTCTCTCTTTCTGTCTCTGTCTCTCTCTCTGTCTCTGTCTCTCTGTCTCTGTCTCTGTCTGTCTCCCTGTCTGTCTCTGTCTGTCTCTGTCTCTCTGTCTCTCTCTCTGTCTGTGTGTGTGTGAGTGTGTGTGTGTCTACTTACACACACAGGTCTGCATGTGCACATGTGTTCTTTGAGTATGCGTGTGGAGGGTAGAGGTATTTTGTCCATTCTACCCACCTCTTTTGAGACAAGCTCTCTTATTGGCCTGGAGCTCACTGTTGAACTAGCCAGGAAGCCCCAGAGATCCCCTTCCCTCCACTTTCTGAATAGTGGAATCACAAGCACACATCACCATACTCTCGCTTTGTAAAGTCAGTTTCTGGGAATTGAACTCAGGTCCTCGTGATTGCAAGGCAAACACTTTACCAATGGAGCTAACTCCCAGCCCTCAAGTTTCTGATTTTAAAGTTCTCATCACCTCACTGGTCTGTTGCTGCCAGTTGCTTTAAGATTCTCTGGGAACACTGAAGGCAGCCAGCCCATCACAGGATGATACCACGTGAGAGCACTGCATCAAAGTCCATCAATCTACTTCCTCAGGACTGATGTTCCTTGGGCCAGCATCTGCTCATCTCCCATTCAGCCAGTCGGTCATCCAGCAGCCTCCTCTATGGCACTTTAAATGCTGCGGTGGCCATATTAGCCCCTTCTCTGTCTCATTCCCATAGCATACTTCCTGGCATTCAGCAGTCATATTTCGAAACAAATTTAACTTCGTTTTTGGTAGGAGTAAAAAGCAGCTATCTGGCAGCCACTCTTATGGATTCTCCTTCTAATCCAGTGGTTCTCAACCTTCCTAATGCAGTGACCCTTTCCATAAAATTACGTTTGTTGCTACTTCATAATTGGAGTTTTCTGTTATATACCATAATGCATATATTGGATACACAGGATATCTGATGTGACCCCTATGAAAGAGTCCTTTGCTCCCCCAAAAGGGGTCTGAACACACAGGCTGAGAAGCTCTCTACAGCGAACATCTTTAGCTGGGTTTGTCTAAGACTGTGTTTTGTGAGACTACAAACCTCTGGGGCATGTTGTACCACTAACCACCTGCATTTACTGAACACAAGGTGCTCCATGTTTTCTGAAACTCTGACCATGGAGGGAGGGCCGTGACCTTGGATTCAATCCAGTGTTTGTTGTACCATCTGCCTCTTCCTTCTCTTATTAGAGTTGCATGTGGGGCAGTGGACCGTGCAAAGAAACTTGGTAAGGTTGAAAGCCCTGGAACCTCATACCAGAGGATGTTAGGAGCTTCACCTGCTTCCGGCCAGGCCCCTGTCATGTGACCACAGCACCCCATGGAGAGGATTGTGACAATCAGTCCATAGGGACAGGGCTCCAAGTCCCTCCTCATGTGAATCCCAACCCACTCTGAAGTATATATAATATCCTATCCAGAAGGAAAAAAGTTTTGAGAATTACTCCATCACTGATGACCTGAGAGCTTCAGTCACATAAGAGCTGTAACACTTCCTGGGGAAGAGGGCTCTCCCTTGAAGCTTTCACTGCTAGAAGCCGCCTGGACCCCACCCCCACTCTCCCACTCCCCCCCCCCACTCTCCCACTCCCCCACCCCACCCCACTCTCCCACTCCCCCACCCCCACCCCCACTCTCCCACTCCCCCACCCCCCACTCTCCCACTCCCCCACCCCACCCCACTCTCCCACTCCCCCACCCCCACCCCCACTCTCCCACTCCCCCACCCCCCACTCTCCCACTCCCCCACCCCCACCCCCACTCTCCCACTCCCCACCCCCGCAGAGCAGTGCTTCAGACCTTCTGAGTAGCAGTGGCTGGTAGTCAGAGCAGGGAAAACAGTTGTGGTGGTTGCACTTCCCTCTCCCTGCTTGTGCCGCCAGCCTGCCTTCTGTGTAGCAATATCTTGTCTAGATCCCACTCTTCTCTCCCCTTCCCTTGAACACTACCAGGTCAGAGCCCCCACAGATCTCTGAGGATAGTGTCCAGCGTACAGACTGGCAGTTGCAGGGTGAAACCCACAACTATTTTGCTTCTTATTTCGCTTATGTTAAAACCATAGCGTCCTTTTTGACTGGGAGTAGAGTCCAATGTCTCTAACTTAAGCAGACGTATTTGTGTACTCCGGGGGGGTGGGATGGGGGGGACTTCCTTCCTTCCATAGCCCTATGGTTAGAACAAGGGACATGATTAGGGGTAGTTTTCTCTTCTGAGTCCATCCCTGCCTCCCGGGGAGTGGTTAATTTTTGACTTGGCCTAGCATACTCAATCTTTTCTTTAGAGTGTCACATCTAAGAAGTAATTGCCTGAACTCAAGTCATAAAGATTTAGAGAGAGGGAGAGATAGTGATAGAGATAGAGAGATAGAGAGATAGATAGAGAGAGAGAGGGAGAGAGGGAGGGAGAGAGAGAGAGAGAGAGAGAGAGAGAGAGAGAGAGAGAGAGAGAGAGAATATTGCTGTAGACTCTAGTTCGGTTTCCAGCCATATCAGATGGTTTATAACTATCTGTAACTCCAGCTGCAGGGGTACTCTGGCCTCTGTGGGTTCCCACATACATATGATACCATATGCACATATACATAAAAAGAGAATTTATAGTTTTCAAATTTTCATGTAGGTCTTTGACCCACTTGTCAAAGAGGGGCATGACAAATCTCTGTCTGGCCTCCATCTTTCTGTGATCTTTCCCTGTCTCTTTTCTGTCTTCTGGCCTGGACTCTCTTTCTTTCTTTTGTTTGAGGTAGTGTCCTACTGTGTAGCCCTTGCTGGCTTAGAAGTCATGACTTAGACTAACTTGACCTCGAATTCACACAGATCTACCTGCCTTTGCCTCCGAGAGGTGGCATTGAAGGTGTGGCCCACCATGCCTGGCTTAACCAGAAGCTCTGCCTGAATGTCAGTATTCCAATTCACAACCAGATGCTGAAGCACCCTCCCTAGACACCGCATGGAAAACACAGGCCCATATTCAATATGGACAGCACATTCCGGTTGCTTTTCTCCTTGATTAGTGGCAGCGTCTTGTTGACTTTGTTGGTCATCATTATGTAGGTTGCATTGGAGAGCAGGGGGCTGGGTGACCAGTGGAGACACTGTGATGGCCAAAACTCCATGTCCTATTAGTTCTGTCCTGTCCTGTGCAGAATACAATGCTGTTTTGCAGGCAAGTAGGATTCCCCCGGTATGCAGCTATAAACAGCGGAGAGCCAATGGGCAGGAAAATCAGGCTGAGTGCTAAGCCCATGCTTAAGCCGGCCTCTTCCAGTGAAGGACTACTGCTGAGGCTGCAGAATCCCATTGTATGCTGTTGTCCAGAGAAGAGAAAAGACAGACATTGTTGCGTTTCTGTCATAATGAGTGTGCTTACTTTACCCCTCCGCCACACCAGTGGACTGTGGGGATGTGATTCAATCTGCCACACAAGAGAAATCCTGAAAAAGCCAGGTGTGGGGATCCTGCAGAGGTTCTTTGTGTTGGTTTCAAGTCAACATGACAAAAGCTAATACAAATCTTCTGTTGATGTCAAAAGAAGAGTTAGCGTGTTTGGCAGCTTTTGAACAGGCATGTCCTTCCTGCGGTGTGTGGGCTGTGCATATCCACAGAGCAGCCTCATCCAGGAGTCACTGGGGATGTGTAACCATGCACACTTTCCACCCACAGATCCACATGAAGGGACATTTTGGTTAAAATGACATTTGGTTAAAAGGTACTATCAGGATAATGGAGCCACAAAGTGTCTGAGCTGGGTCCATGTGTTTTGATCCATAGTCATTGTCTAAGGGATTTACTGCTGCGGACAGACACCGTGACCAAGGCAACTCTTATAAGGACAACATTTAATTGGGGCTGGCTTACAGGTTCAGAGGTTCAGTCCATTATCATCAATCTGGGAGCCTGGCAGCATCCAGGCAGGCATGGTGCAGGAGGAGCTGAGAGTTCTGCATCTTCATCCCAAGGAAGCCAGGAGCAGACTGTCTCCCACATGGCTAGGAGGAGGGTCTCAAAACCCACCCCCAGAGTGACACACTTCCTCTAACAAAGCCATACCTACGCCAACAAGGTCACCCCTCCTAATAATGCCACTCCCTGGGACAAGTATATTGAAACCACCATAGTCATTAAAGTAAAGGTTGCCTATTGGCATAACAACATCTGATATTTTCAAAATAAAGTTCATGCGAGTAACAAATCTGCATCAAAGTTAAAAATCCAACCCTAACCATTCTCTACAGGTGAAAAGGATAGTCAGGAAACGCTGAGAGTCCTAGGCTCCTGCCATCGGGCTGATGGGCCTAAGTTAGCATGCTTCAGTCGGTAAGGTCAGCGAGCGAGGGCTGGGGTGCAGATCTTACCACCAGTCCAATCCAGGCACTCTTAGCCAACCTCAGGAAAGGGTCAGCTTTGAAAATCCGTCATGCAACCTAACACAAGTCTAGTTTCTTGGTCATTTAAGTAACAACTTTCCTCTGTTTAGTCATGAGAAGACATGAAGATGATGTGAAACAACAAAGACCCAAGGAATTTGCACATTAGAGTTCTCTCTGTGTTCTTGTGACAAGATACCCAACTGTGGCAACTTAAGGGATGATGGGCTATCTTGTCGGACTCACAATTTGAGAGGTCACTGTGGTGGCAGGAGCGGGAGGCATCTCTTGTCACAGTGTTCCACAGTCGGGACATCAGAGAGATTTTTTTTAGCTGGTATTCACTGCAGGACCCCAGACCGTGGAGTGGTGTCATCCATATTTAGGTGGCTTTTCTCACATCGGCTAACCTGATTCAGAAACTCCCTTATGGAGATGCTCAGAGGGTCACCTCTGGGGTGATTCTAAATCCCATCAAGTTGGCAATCAAGACGAAACATCTTGGTGTCTTTTCTTTTCTACCACCCTCCCACGTAGTTCCTTGGCTGTCAGCTCCAGTGGAAAGCAGTCTGTCAGGAACTGCATACAACACGGGAGACTGTATGAAACAGAGCCCAGACTAGAACTGTTGGAGTGGGGGCGCTACAGTATCACCTGCTGACTTCTTCAAAACGAGTCTCCTACAGGTGGCTGTTTGAAATTTGACCTAGGTAATCAGGGAGCCCATGAGGTCTTCTTGCAGGTTATGTGTGTCTGTCTGCAAGGCAGGAGTGCCTTTGATACATCTCGTGGTCTGAAGCTCTCGCAAAGCACTGTTTACTTTGAGCCTGTCCTTTTCCTGGCTGTCTCCCCACTGACTGTCGCTCTTCATGGTCACGTGATCCTCGTGTAGTTCTACACACAGTGGTAGCAGCTAAGGAGGCTTTGGAAAGTGGTTCAGTGTTTTCAGGCCTTTTCTTGCTCCCTCCATTGTATCAGAGAGGTAAGGAATGTCCACCGACAACTAATTAAACTCTATGACGCAGAGAGGGGAACACTTGTGCTTTTAGAAAGCCTTGGTTTCCACTGGCACAGGCCTCATCTGAGCCAGGGCCCTGGGGGATCAGAGGATGTGGAGGGCTAACCCCTAATACTCACCACCCTGGGTGAGCCTGCTGCAAGGAGATATGCACTTGCTGGTCTCCTTTCCAGCGAGCTAGGCCTGGTTTTTGTATGAGTGGAAGTTAAATCTATAAGACATGGCAATGTTAAATAAAACTCCGTGAGGGAGGGTCAAATATTAAGAGAAATGTAGTTTTAAAAATGTAAACTTCTCTTGCCTAGAAGGAAGGCTATAACCCCAAGGAGGGAAACTGATCAGAGTGATACTCCTTCCAGGCCCTCGGGAAGAGGGAGTCTGTTTTGTAGTGTGAGGCTTTGCCTGGTGAGTAAGAGTACACAGCTGGGCCAGAGGATGAACTCTGCTGCTGAGCTTTGGTTCCTAAGCCAGGCACTCAGCCAGGCTCCCTGGCAAAGACACAGAAGTCGCTGATCCTTCACAGACCCAAGCCTTAGCATTCCAGGCCTCAGGTCCTGTGGCAGTTACTTCTTCCATTGAAGCAGAACAGGATACCCCCCGCCCCCTCCGCCCCGGCCTCTCCATCCGGGTGGATGTCTTCTTCGGTTGCTTCTCTTAGGGAGTCTTTGATGGTGGGAATCACAATCAGGTTCCAGGAGAACAGTCTCATGTGTTTAATGTGTGCGTGTCATTCTGAGGGAGGGAGAAAGAAAGGTATCCGAAGAGAGGATTGTACCGGACTGCGAGTGAATCACCTTCGCTTCTGCACCCCACCAACCCAACTGGCTGAAGTTGTGAGAACACTCACTAGGGAAGTGAAGAAAGCCTGTTCCATGGCTGCTCAGAGGGTGAAAGGAGAAGGGACGCACTGAATGTGAGAGATGACAGAAAGACCCCAAGCAAACCCTGCTGACACGTTCCCATCCCTAAAGCATCATCCTGGTTTGAATGGAGTTGAAATTTGGACCTGAGGTTTTAGAATAACCATGCAAGCCTATTAGAGGGTGCATAATTTTATAGAGGCAAACTATGTGGAAATTTGGTGCAGACATAATTTTATTCTTTTAGAAAGCTTACAACCCTGACTATAAAGAGCACTACAGGGGCCTGAGAGACTGCTTAGCCTGAAAAGTGCTTGGCCTCACTTTCATCCCCAAGGTCCACATGCAAAGCCTGGGGAAGGTGGCACACACTTGTAATCCTGGTGCTGAGGCAGACACGGGCTGATCCCTGATTTCTCTGGCCATCTGGTATAGCCTACTGGTGAGCTCTAGACCAGTGAGAGACTTTGTCTCAAAAAAAAAAATCAAAGTGACTGACTCCTAGGAAATGGCACCCAGAGTTGTGCCGTGAGCTCCACACACATGTGCACACACTACCGTTCACACACACATAATGCACCCACATATGTAGAGAAATAGGTACTATTAACCACGAGTCATCACTCTGGTCCACCTCACTCAATTTCTTTACATCTGACACGGCTGTAAGCCAATGATAAAGATTATACTCAATAAAGTTCTGATTAAAAATTATTATTCTGTTTTTGAAATAAGATAATTCAGAGAAAGTAGATATGTGAAATAAAGGATAAGATACAAGGTAGGGAAAAATAAACGAAATTTTAAAACTATATCTCATCATATCCCATACCTAATGTTAGTGCCTCCCTGTCCCAGGAGCTTCAGTGGCTGCTGGACACAACCTGACAGCCTCTGCCCAGACTGAGGGATGTTCCTATGCTCATGCGGTTCTCAGTGCTGACACAGGGAAGGAGTCAGGCAGCACAGCAAGGCCACAGGGACCACCACTCCTCTCAGTTTAGGTGTCTCTGGCCATCCAGGAGATGCAGCAACTAAAAAGTGTTCCAGGATTGTAAGGTTTGGGGGTTGGGTTGGTTCCTGCCTCTCCTTCTGCTGAATTATTTGCAGAACTCTGTGTATCAGACCTGTCTCCGCTGCTGTGACAAATACCTAAGAAAAACTGGTTTTTGGGGGAACCTTTCTATATATGAAGTCCTGGCTGGCCTTGAACTTGGGATCCTCCTGCCCCTGCTTCCTGTGTGCTAAGCCTTCAGGGGTGTGGCACCACATGCAACTTAGGCTGTAGCTCAAATCCTTGTTTAGCACTGTTGTTTCTTTTTTCTTTCTTTTTCTTGGAGGGGTGGTGGTGGTGGTGCAGTGAACTTTATTGATGGTATTCAAGAGAGTAGGGAGGGCTCCCTAGGCCCCTCCTGTTGTTATCGGGGGCTGGGATAGAATTGTGAGGAAGATGCTCAGTGTTGGGGGCTGAGTTGGGATGGGGACTCCTCAGCAACTGAGGGCCTCTCTCTTGCTCTCAGTGTCCTTGCTGGGCTGGGGTGGGTGGTCCAGGGTTTCTTTCTTTTTCTTTCTTTTTTTTTTTTTTTTTTTTGGTTCTTTTTTTCGGAGCTGGGGACCGAACCCAGGGCCTTGCGCTTCCTAGGCAAGTGCTCTACTACTGAGCTAAATCCCCAACCCCGGTCCAGGGTTTCTTACTCCTTGGAGGCCATGTAGGCCATGAGGTCTACCACCCTGTTGCTGTAGCCATATTCATTGTCATACCAGGAAATGAGCTTTACAGAGTTGTCACTGAGAGCAATGCCAGCCCTAGCATCAAAGGTGGAAGAGTGGGAATTCTGTTGAAGTCGCAGGAGACAACCTGGTCCTCAGTGTAGCTTAGGATGCCCTTTAGTGGACCTCGGGGCCTGCTTCACCACCTTCTTGATGTCATCATATTTGTCAGGTTTCTCCAGGCAGCATGTCAGATCCACAACGGATACATTGGGGGTAGGAACATGAAAGGCCATGCCAGTGAGCTTTCTGTTCAGCTCTGGGATGATCTTACCCACAGTCTTGGCAGCACCAGTGGATGCAGGAATGATGGCCCTATGGCCATCAGTCACAGCTTTCCAGAGGGGCCATCCACAGTCTTCTGAATGGCAGTGATGGCCTATTCTGTGGTCATGAGCCATTCTATGATGCCAAAGTTGTCATGGATGACCTTAACCAAGGGGGCTAAGCAGTTGGTGGTACAGGATGCATTGCTGACAATCTTGAGTGAGTTGTCATTTTTCTCATGGCTCATACCCATCACAAACATGGGGGCATCAGCAGAAGGGGTGGAGATGATGACCCTTTTGGCCCCACCCTTCAAGTGAGCCCCAGCCTTCTCCATGGTGGTAAAGACACCAGTAAACTCCACGACATACTCAGCACCAGCGTTACCCCATTGGATGTTAGCGAAACCTTACTCCTGGAAGATGGTGATGGGCTTCCCATTGATAACAAGCTTCCCATTCTCAGCCTTGACTGTGCCATTGAACTTGCCATGGGTAGAGTCATACTAGAACATGAAGACCATGTAGTTGAGGTCAATGGAGGGGTCATTGATGGCAACAATCTCCACTTTGCCAGATGCAGAGGAGAAGGCAGCTCTGGTAACCAGGCGCCCAATATGGCCAAATCTGTTCACACCAACCTTCACTATCTTGTCTATGGGACGAGGCTGATACTGCATGAGAAGATGCGGCTGTCTCTGGAACAGGGAGGAGCAGAGAGCCAGCACTGTTGTTTCTAAGGGCTGTCCTTCCATCCTGTTGAGCCTTGAAAGTGCAGACCATCTCTGCAAGTATTTATACAGGGGTGGCCACTGTACAGGGATGGCCATCCCTGGTGTGGCCATCGTGGCTGCCGTGTGGAGTTCTGAGCTAATTCATGTCACAGTTGCTGCTGTTAGTGTAAACTTGACGTTCCTAGAAAATCTCAGCTAAGAAGTGGAATGGCCTCACAAGACCAGATCCAGGGAGAGAGAGAGAGAGAGAGAGAGAGAGAGAGAGAGAGAGAGAGAGAGAGAGAGAGTAGCCTGTGCAGGTGGGTGATTCACTGAGATTAGAAATAATACTTTAAAGAAGGGGTAGTCTCGGAAGGTAGACATGGCATCAGGGTGAATGGCCGTTACCTGATTGGGCCTGGGTCACAGTCTGCACACCTTTGAGAACTACAGGATGAGGAGGGATTGAGTCATATGAGGATCTCTCCCCTTTTGCAAACATAAGAGAATAAATCCTTTTCTTAAAACAGTAGAAACAAATACAAGTGGTTAGTGTGTATTTGTTATGGAGAGTATAGCTCTAAGCTCAGGTTGTCAGAGGCTTTGGGTTCAATTCCCCATAAGTGATTTGAAATGATGTCTGTTGATAACAAACAGCTCCTGGCCTTTAAAGAGAACCCTCAAAGCATCAGGACGAACTGATGTAAAACATGGTGGGATCTGACCTGGACTTCAAGACTTCTGACTTTGGATGTGCAAACAAGTTTTAAGATTTCAAATCAAAAGACTGTTGGGGGCTTGTGAGGTGGTTTAACAGCTAAGAGTACATGCGCTCTGCCTTCAGACCCAGTGTCCATATCAGGGTCAGGCAGTTACAACCGCCTATAACTCCAGCTCCCAGAGATCCAGCACCCACTTGGGTTTCCAGAATGTGTGCATGCACACACGAAAATAAAAATAAACACTTTAAAAAATAATTCTGTTTGTGCTTTCTTATTTCATCTTTTGAGGTTGAATGATGTATTATTAATTAGCATGGAATTTAATAACCCAGTGGGTAGATTTCCCTCCAGAAAATTATTAATGTATAAAATGATGGTAAGCAAAATTAAGTTTTGCATCGTAAGGTAGAATGCTTTCCTTTATTATGCTTATTTCTTTCCTGAACTTTAAAATACATATGTTGCACATTTAGCCTTAAAACGAATGCATAGTCATGGTGGTGACGGGGTAAGGAGATGAGAAAGGTCCTAGAATTGAGAATTCACACATCGGCCAAATCTTGTCCTTGTCCCTCTTACTTACAACTTACAGTACTTATATCTTTACTCTTACAGAAATGACAAGAAACTGAGCTTTCATTTAGTTTAGACATTCATACCAGCAGAGCTTGGTGTGTTGGCACAAGTCTTTAATCTCAGAACTCTCGAGACAGGTAGGCCGATGTCTGTAAGTTCAAAGTCAACCTGGTCTACACAGTACATTCCAGCTCAGCCAGACCCTCTCACAAACAAACAAAGAAAGAAACAAACAAACATAAAAACAAGCAAATTTACTACAGTTGCAACAAAAGAATGTCTTTTGTATTGAGCTGAATGGATGCATAATTAGGAAGACATTTCTTAGAGCAATTAGGAAGCTAATTAAGTAGAGGTGAAACAACATGGCGTTTAGGGACTTGCTTTAAATTCCTCAATATTAAGAGAGCAGGAGAAAAAGCCACCAGTGGGGTGCTGTATTGTGTGTATTATATACTGGAAGATGACTGGTGAGACTCCATGTCAGACATGGTGGAGTGGTTCTCTCTCTCTCTCTCTCTCTCTCTCTCTCTCTCTCTCTCTCTCTCTCTCTCTGTGTGTGTGTGTGTGTGTGTGTGTGTGTGTGTGTGTGCTCGTTATGTTCATAATCAAAAGTAAAGAGGGGCCGAGGCTGGAGCTCAGTTAGTAGATTGCTTGCCCAGCATGTGAGACACCCTGGGTTTGCCCCCTAAGGCAGGTGAGGCAGCAGGCACATAGAAAATAGCAGAGGACCAGAAGTTCTAGGTCATCTTTGGCAACACTGGAGATGAGGCTAGCCTGAGCTACATGAAGGCTTGCTAAGGAAGAATGTGAAGAAAAAGAGGTAACTAATGAAGAATGGTTTTTAAATGCTCACCCCACTTGGACTCAACAGCCTGTGGCGCGTAGGAGATGTTTGTCAGGGCAGACGAGGCACTGAGTTTTCTTGTGTTCTTGTGTGGCTGTGGTAGCTGTGAGGACACATGAGTGGACAGGGGAGGGCCCTGTTCTGGAGCATTCTATGTAGTGAGAAGGGTCAGCTGTCTTGGTGAGCACACAGGCTGAGGAGGGGGAACATGCTCTGGTCTCTAGGAAACAGGAGGCTGGAGGAAGGCAATATTGCTGGCCAAGTAGGCTTTCTCCACCATGAAGTTTGAACCAGCCTAATGCTCAGGAAAAGGAGAGGAAAAGAAGAATACATCGACCTTTTAAGTTTTGTTTTCTCTTGAGGCAGAGCCAGATTAGCAAACACCTGTAATCCCAGCACTCAGGAGGCTGAGGGAAGAGGGTTTCAAGGATTCAAGGGAGGCCTGTGCTACACACCAAGTCTGATGCTAGCTTGGGATGGCGGGGCTTGCTGTCTCACAATAAGAAAAGAATAAAGGTGCATTTGTGAATGCTTTGTTCACTGGCTCAGCTAGCCTTCAGGTTAAAAGGATTGGGGAGCCAACCTCTAATTTCGAATGTTATTGGAGGACTGTTGATGAATGATGTCCCCATGACGGCTCAAGTGATGGCTGGCATGGTTGGAATAAGAAATGGAGTAGGTTTTCAGTCACTGTGTTATCCAGTTGTGTGCAGAGCATACATGTGGATGTCCCTATAGGGCTAAAGGAGCTACCATAGTGTGTGTGTGCAAGCACATGCATGTGTGCATGTGTGCATGCGTGTGCGTGCCTGTTTTGCCCCCCTCCCCCCCCCGTACCTTTATAAACCACCTCTCTAAAAGATGGAAATACAACAAAGGCCCCTTTCTGTTTCTGTTTCCAAGTGGTTTCTGGGATTTTGATGGAAAGTCTGCCATATTGGATCTGTGTCCCATAAACGGATAGTAAGACCGTCTTAGTTCAGAGGCTGTTCCTGTGAGCTTGCTAACTTCACCTTGTAAAGCAAGGATTGTGACATCTGTCTCCTGGCAACTTAAAAGGCACGGTGTAGGCAGTAGGTTCAGGACAGTCGCCTGACTGTAACTTCTGCAGGTAACTACTGGGAATTAAGTTGTTCTCTTCTTTGTTGGTAACTGCTACCCAGTAGCATGCGATGCAGCTACCAAGAGCGGGACACACAATGTGCATAGCTGCTTTCGGCCTGGTTTGATCATGACTAGGGTGGGCTTGCCTCTGCCTGTGGGGTCTCCTCAGACTGTGTCAACAGCTCTGGCTCTCATCCTCTCTCCCCCCACCCCCCTCAGCATTGTTGTCGGGGTGACTATGGTCCAGCAAGTCTACTGGTTGGCTGTCAGCCGCTTGCAGTGGATGAACACTCTGGGTGTGGGGAGCATTTCCTCTGTGCATGTTGCTACATGAACTTGGCCTTTGTTAAGTACATATCCTGTCAGTCCAGATCAATGTGCTGACTCCAGGAAAGTTCAGGGACACCTGCAATGAATTTCTGACGACACTCTAGTTCGTTAAGACAAAAGCTTGGCAGCACCCTTGAACCTGTCTTACTCTCTCTTAGGCTCCCAGGCAACAGCAAACTCACCCTGCCAGGGTACAGTTTAAAAATACTCTGGGTGGCCTAGCTAGTCTTGGTTACGCCGCTGTCATGCTCCTCGGCCTAACCAACACTCTGAAAATATCAGAGGCATACACTGTGGCTGAGGTGGAGACAGAGAGAGCGGAATATAAGTTTAGGTTGAGAACCAGGAGCTCTCGTATGCCTGTAAACCCAGCATTCAGAGGCTGATGCAAGAGGGAGCATTCCAGGACAGCCTGGGCTACATACAAAGATCCTGTCTCCAAACAAGCAAACTGATGAACTTAAAAATAAGTAAAATTAGACAGAGGCTGAGGCCCTTGGACTATAATTTGCCTATCTGCCCAAGGCATTAAACAAAACCAATAGAACTGCCCACCCAAACAAACCTGCTTCTATTAGGGGGTATGGGGTGCGGTGGGGAGGGTGGTACAGGGGCAACATAGGCCCAGTGATTTCCCACTCCTGACTCATTCTTAGGGGAATCAGGCATCGAGCTGCTGCACCCCCACATACTTCCTTTGTGGCCGTGTGGCTATGGAGCAAAC
>NC_141535.1:123430000-123437500 GCF_021556685.1 Rattus norvegicus
GGTGCCCAGAAGCTCAACAGTGGAACCTAATACTTACCATGACTTTGAAATCCTTCATGAGTATTTCCTTCCTATAAAATCAGTATCTTAGATGTTGAAGAAGTCTTACATCCACTTCCACTTTAGTGTATAAATGTATTTCTTGAAAATCTAATGGTTTACTTTACTCAATTCTGAATTGAGAGAAATATTTGCTCTCTGTCATGTATTATGTTGCTTCATGTACTTTTAGTTTTCAAAGATTATTTTCAGTGCATGAGTTTGTATTTAGGATTTTGTTACAAGACTGAAGAAAAATTTATTTATCCATTGTCTTCTTGACAGTTGTCTGGACCATGAGTCATTTCTCTAGTATACTAGTAGTTACCTTGCATCATCATTAACATCTTCTAATCTTGCATACATCTCAGAACACAGTTCAAGAATTCAGTCTTGTGGAGAGGGTTCTGAGTGCTTGGGAGAAAACTAAAAAAAAAAAAGACAAGAATCTTATGACCTCAGTTTTATCAAAAAATACAGAATTGTTCTTGGAGTGTGGTTTTGTGCTTCTCCCAGGTATAGTGGGGAGGACTGAGTGTCCTTCTGCTACAATTATGTATATGGATCTACAGAGAAAACTGTTTTTGCCATCTGGTGCTTGGACACTTTACTCGGATGACCTTTCTTATCCTCAGAGTTCAAATCTAATTGTCTGATGCTCTGAAAAAGGTTGGCTTTTGCATGAGACCAATTTCCTCAGTTTTAAAACCTGATAGCCTAGGCTCATGTCACCAGCTGGAGTGGTAAAAGATGCGTGATGATTTTCTGCATGTATCGCTAGAAATGGAAACTGAGAAATGTACTAGAAACTCTTGATGTGCTTTAGAAGGTTATGTCAAACTCTTTTGTGGCATGACCATAGCAATTTATACATACTTGCACCAATAACTCAAGAGACTATTATCTCTGCTTTTTAAAGATGTATGGATAATTCATTTGCCCATTTAATTAAATATCATGTTTCTGATGGATAATAATTTTGAATATTAATTCTTAGTTGATTCCTCATGGTACAAGGACTCATCTTTACGCTCTCATGAATGTCTTAAATTGAACAGGCACAATTACTTTTTCTAATTTTTGTTTTCTTTTTTCCTTTCTTTCTTCCTTTCTTTCTTTCTTTCTTTCTTTCTTTCTTTCTTTCTTTCTTTTTTTTATTAACTTGAGTATTTCTTATATACATTTCGAGTGTTATTCCCTTTCCCGGCTTCCGGGCAAACATCCCCCTCCCCCCTCCCCTTCCTTATGGGTGTTCCCCTCCAAACACTCACCCCATTGCCGCCCTCCCCCCATAGACTAGTTCACTGGGGGTTCAGTCTTAGCAGGACCCAGGGCTTCCCCTTCCACTGGTGCTCTTACTAGGATATTCATTGCTACCTATGGGGTCAGAGTCCTGGGTCAGTCCATGTATAGTCTTTAGGTAGTGGCTTAGTCCCTGGAAGCTCTGGTTGCTTGGCATTGTTGTACTTTTGGGGTCTCGAGCCCCTTCAAGCTCTTCCAGTTCTTTATCTGATTCCTTCAACAGGGGACCTATTCTCAGTTCAGTGGTTTGCTGCTGGCATTCGCCTCTGTATTTGCTGTATTGTGGCTGTGTCTCTCAGGAGCGATCTACATCCGGCTCCTGTCAGTCTGCACTTCTTTGCTTCATCCATCTTGTCTAATTGGGTGGCTGTATATGTATGGGCCACATGTGGGGCAGGCTCTGAATGGGTGTTCCTTCAGTCTCTGTTTTAAACTTTGCCTCTACCTTCCCTGTCAAGGGTATTCTTTTTCCTCATTTAAAGAAGGAGTGAAGCATTCACATTTTGATCATCCGTCTTGAGTTTCGTTTGTTCTAGGGATCTAGGGTAATTCAAGCATTTGGGCTAATAGCCACTTATCAATGAGTTCATACCATGTATGTCTTTCTGTGATTGGGTTAGCTCACTCAGGATGATATTTTCCAGTTCCCACCATTTGCCTACGAATTTCATAAACTCGTTGTTTTTGATAGCTGAGTAATATTCCATTGTGTAGATGTACCACATTTTCTGTATCCATTCCTCTGTTGAAGGGCATCTGGGTTCTTTCCAGCTTCTGGCTATTATAAATAAGGCTGCGATGAACATAGTGGAGCACGTGTCTCTTTAATATGTTGAGGCATCTTTTGGGTATATGCCCAAGAGAGGTATAGCTGGATCCTCAGGCAGTTCAATGTCCAATTTTCTGAGGAACCTCCAGACTGATTTCCAGAATGGTTTTACCAGTCTGCAATCCCACCAACAATGGAGGAGTGTTCCTCTTTCTCCACATCCTCGCCAGCATCTGCTGTCCCCTGAGTTTTTGATCTTAGCCATTCTCACTGGTGTGAGGTGAAATCTCAGGGTTGTTTTGATTTGCATTTCCCTTATGACTAAAGATGTTGAACATTTCTTTAGGTGTTTCTCAGCCATTCGGCATTCCTCAGCTGTGAATTCTTTGTTTAGCTCTGAACCCCATTTTTTAATAGGGTTATTTGTATCCCTGCGGTCTAACTTCTTGAGTTCTTTGTATATTTTGGATATAAGGCCTCTATCTGTTGTAGGATTGGTAAAGATCTTTTCCCAATCTGTTGGTTGCCGTTTTGTCCTAACCACAGTGTCCTTTGCCTTACAGAAGCTTTGCAGTTTTATGAGATCCCATTTGTCGATTCTTGATCTTAGAGCATAAGCCATTGGTGTTTTGTTCAAGAAATTTTTTCCAGTGCCCATGTGTTCCAGATGCTTCCCTAGTTTTTCTTCTATTAGTTTGAGTGTGTCTGGTTTGATGTGGAGGTCCTTGATCCACATGGACTTAAGCTTTGTACGGGTGATAAGCATGGATCGATCTGCATTCTTCTACATGTTGCCCTCCAGTTGAAACAGCACCATTTGCTGAAAATGCTATCTTTTTTCCATTGGATGGTTTTGGCTCCTTTGTCAAAAATCAAGTGACCATAGGTGTGTGGGTTCATTTCTGGGTCTTCAATTCTATTCCATTGGTCTATCTGTCTGTCTTTGTACCAATACCATGCAGTTTTTATCACTATTGCTCTGTAATACTGCTTGAGATCAGGGATAGTGATTCCCCCTGAAGTCCTTTTATTGTTGAGGATAGCTTTAGCTATCCTGGGTTTTTTGTTATTCCAGATGAATTTGCAAATTGTTCTGTCTAACTCTTTGAAGAAATGGATTGGTATTTTGATGGGGATTGCATTGAATCTGTAGATTGCTTTTGGTAAAATGGCCATTTTTACTATATTAATCCTGCCAATCCATGAGCATGGGAGATCTTTCCATCTTCTGAGGTCTTCTTCAATTTCTTTCCTCAGTGTCTTGAAGTTCTTATTGTACAGATCTTTTACTTGCTTGGTTAAAGTCACACCGAGGTACTTTATATTATTTGGGTCTATTATGAAGGGTGTCGTTTCCCTAATTTCTCTTTCGGCGTGTTTCTCTTTTGTATAGAGGAAGGCAACTGATTTATTTGAGTTAATTTTATACCCAGCCACTTTGCTGAAGTTGTTTATCAGCTTTAGTAGTTCACTGGTGGAACTTTTGGGATCACTTAAGTATACTATCATGTCATCTGCAAATAGTGATATTTTGATCTCTTCTTTTCCGATCTGTATCCCCTTGATCTCCTTTTGTTGTCTGATTGCTCTGGCTAGAATTTCAAGAACTATATTGAATAAGTAGGGAGAGAGTGGGCAGCCTTGTCTAGTCCCTGATTTTAGTGGGATTGCTTCAAGTTTCTCTCCATTTAGTTTAATGTTAGCAACTGGTTTGCTGTATATGGCTTTTACTATGTTTAGGTATGGGCCTTGAATTCCTATTCTTTCCAGGACTTTTATCATGAAGGGGTGTTGAATTTTGTCAAATGCTTTCTCAGCATCTAATGAAATGATCATGTGGTTTTGTTCTTTCAGTTTGTTTATATAATGGATCAGGTTGATGGTTTTCCGTATATTAAACCATCCCTGCATGCCTGGGATGAAGCCTACTTGATCATGGTGGATGATTGTTTTGATGTACTCTTGAATTCGGTTTGCCAGAATTTTATTGAGTATTTTTGCATCGATATTCATAAGGGAAATTGGTCTGAAGTTCTCTTTCTTTGTTGTGTCTTTGTGTGGTTTAGGTATAAGAGTAATTGTGGCTTCGTAGAAGGAATTCGGTAGGGCTCCATCTGTTTCAATTTTGTGGAATAGTTTGGATAATATTGGTATGAGGTCTTCTATGAAGGTTTGATAGAATTCTGCACTAAACCCATCTGGACCTGGGCTCTTTTTGGTTGGGAGACCTTTAATGACTGCTTCTATTTCCTTAGGAGTTATGGGGTTGTTTAACTGGTTTATCTGTTCCTGATTTAACTTCGATACCTGGTATCTGTCTAGGAAATTGTCCATTTCCTGAAGATTTTCAAATTTTGTTGAATATAGGTTTTTACAGTAAGATCTGATGATTTTTTGAATTTCCTCTGAATCTGTAGTTATGTCTCCCTTTTCCTTTCTGATTTTGTTAATTTGGACGCACTCTCTGTGTCCTCTCGTTAGTCTGGCTAAGGGTTTATCTATCTTGTTGATTTTCTCAAAGAACCAACTTTTGGTTCTGTTGATTCTTTCTATGGTCCTTTTTTTTCTACTTGGTTGATTTCAGCTCTGAGTTTGATTATTTCCTGCCTTCTACTCATCCTGGGTGTATTTGCTTCTTTTTGTTCTAGAGCTTTTAGGTGTGCTGTCAAGCTGCTGACATATGCTCTTTCCTGTTTCTTTCTGCAGGCACTCAGCACTATGAGTTTTCCTCTTAGCACAGCTTTCATTGTGTCCCATAAGTTTGGGTATGTTGTATCTTCATTTTCATTAAATTCTAAAAAGTTTTTTATTTCTTTCTTTATTTCTTCCTTGACCAGGTTATCATTGAGTAGAGCATTGTTCAATTTCCACGTATATGTGGGCATTCTTCCCTTATTGTTATTGAAGACCAGTTTTAGGCCGTGGTGGTCCGATAGCACGCATGGGATTATTTCTATCTTTCTGTACCTGTTGAGGCCCGTTTTTTGACCAATTATATGGTCAATTTTGGAGAAAGTACCATGAGGAGCTGAGGAGAAGGTATATCCTTTTGCTTTAGGTTAGAATGTTCTATAAATATCCGTTAAGTCCATTTGGCTCATGACTTCTCTTAGTCTGTCGACATCACTGTTTAATTTCTGTTTCCATGATCTGTCCATTGATGAGAGTGGGGTGTTGAAATCTCCCACTATTATCGTGTGAGGTGCAATGTGTGTTTTGAGCTTTAGTAAGGTTTCTTTTACGTATGTAGGTGCCCTTGTATTTGGGGCATAGATATTTAGGATTGAGAGTTCATCCTGGTGGATTTTTCCTTTGATGAATATGAAGTGTCCTTCCTTATCTTTTTTGATGACTTTTAGTTGGAAATTGATTTTATTTGATATTAGAATGGCTACTCCAGCTTGCTTCTTCTGACCATTTGCTTGGAAAGTTGTTTTCCAGCCTTTCACTCTGAGGTAGTGTCTGTCTTTGTCTCTGAGGTGTGTTTCCTGTAGGCAGCAGAATGCAGGGTCCTCGTTGCGTATCCAGTTTGTTAATCTATGTCTTTTTATTGGGGAGTTGAGGCCATTGATATTGAGAGATATTAAGGAATAGTGATTATTGCTTCCCTTTATATTCATATTTGGATGTGAGGTTATGTTTGTGTGCTTTCATTCTCTTTGTTTTGTTGCCAAGACGATTAGTTTCTTGCTTCTTCTAGGTTATAGCTTGCCTCCTTATGTTGGGCTTTACCATTTATTATCCTTTGTAGTCCTGGATTTGTAGAAAGATATTGTGTAAATTTGGTTTTGTCATGGAATATCTTGGTTTCTCCATCAATGTTAATTGAGAGTTTTGCTGGATACAGTAACCTGGGCTGGCATTTGTGTTCTCTTAGGGTCTGTATGACATCAGTCCAGGATCTTCTGGCCTTCATAGTTTCTGGCGAGAAGTCTGGTGTGATTCTGATAGGTCTGCCTTTATATGTTACTTGACCTTTTTCCCTTACTGCTTTTAATATTCTTTCCTTATTTTGTGCGTTTGGTGTTTTGACAATTATGTGACGGGAGGTGTTTCTTTTCTGTTCCAATCTATTTGGAGTTCTGTAGGCTTCTTGTATGTCTATGGGTATCTCTTTTTTTAGGTTAGGGAAGTTTTCTTCTATGATTTTGTTGAAGATATTTACTGGTCCTTTGAGCTGGGAGTCTTCACTCTCTTCTATACCTATTATCCTTAGGTTTGATCTTCTCATTGAGTCCTGGATTTCCTGTATGTTTTGGACCAGTAGCTTTTTCCGCTTTACATTATCTTTGACAGTTGAGTCAATGATTTCTATGGAATCTTCTGCTCCTGAGATTCTCTCTTCCATCTCTTGTATTCTGTTGGTGAAGCTTGTATCTACAGCTCCTTGTCTCTTCTTTTGGTTTTCTATATCCAGGGTTGTTTCCATGTGTTCTTTCTTGATTGCTTCTATTTCCATTTTTAATTCCTTCAACTGTTTGATTGTGTTTTCCTGGAATTCTTTCAGGGATTTTTGTGTCTCCTCTCTATGGGCTTCTACTTGTTTATTTATGTTTTCCTGGAATTCTTTCAGGGATTTTTGCGATTCTTTCAGGCATTTTTGCGATTCCTCTCTGTAGGCTTCTACTTGTTCTCTAAGGGAGTTCTTCATGTCTTTCTTGAAGTCCTCCAGCATCATGATCAAAAATGATTTTGAAACTAGATCTTGCTTTTCTGGTGTGTTTGGATATTCCATGTTTGTTTTGATGGGAGAATTGGGCTCCGATGGTGCCATGTAGTCTTGGTTTCTGTTGCTTGGGTTCCTGCGCTTGCCTCTTGCCATCAGATTATCTCTAGTGTTACTTTGTTCTGCTATTTCTGACAGTGGCTAGACTGTCCTATAAGCCTGTGTGTCAGGAGTGCTGTAGACCTGTTTTCCTCTCTTTCAGTCAGTTATGGGGACAGAGTGTTCTGCTTTCGGGCGTGTAGTTTTTCCTCTCTACAGGTCTTCAGCTGTTCCTGTGGGCCTGTGTCTTGAGTTCACCAGGCAGCTTTCTTGCAGCAGAAAATTTGGTCTTACCTGTGGTCCTGAGGCTCAAGTTTGCTCGTGGGGTGCTGCCCACGGGCTCTCTGCAGCGGCAGCAACCAGGAAGACCTGTGCCGCCCCTTCCGGGAGCTTCAGTGCACCAGGGTTCCAGATGGTCTTTGGCTTTTTCCTCTGGCGTTCGAGATGTGTGTGCAGAGAGCAGTCTCTTCTGGTTTCCCAGGCTTGTCTGCCTCTCTGAAGGTTTAGCTCTCCCTCCCACGGGATTTGGGTGCAGAGAACTGTTTATCCGGTCTGTTTCTTTCAGGGTCCGGTGGTGTCTCAGGCAGGGGTCCTGCCGCTCCTGGGCCCTCCCCCACGGGAGCCC